>NC_067480.1:25817215-26053330 GCF_947179515.1 Apodemus sylvaticus
ATGCCTTGGTCCCCAGAGCAATCACTGGCTGTGATCCCAGAGTTCTGATTTGAAGTATGGCATAAAACAGATCACCAATAGCTTATGCTCTAAGATCAAGAATTGACAAATAGGACCTCATAAAATTACAAAGTTTCTGTAAGGCAAAGGACACTGTTAAAAGGACAAAATGGCAACCATCAAATTGGGAAAGGATATTCACCAACCCTACATCTGATAGAGGGCTAATATCCAATATATACAAAGAACTCAAGAAGTTAGACCCCAGGGAACCAAATAACCCTATTAAAAATGGGGTACAGATCTAAACAAAGAATTTTCACCTGAAGAAATTCGGATGGCCAAGAAGCACCTTACGAAGTGCTCAACATCATTAGTCATTAGGGAAATGCAGATCAAAACAACCCTGAGATTTCACCTTACACCAGTCAGAATGGCTAAGGTCAAAAACTCAGGACACAACAGGTGTTGGCGAGGATGTGGAGAAAGAGGAACACTCCTCCACTGCTGGTGGGGCTGTAAGATGGTACAACCACTTTGGAAATCAGTCTAGAGGTTCCTCAGAAAACTGGACATGACACTTCCGGAGGACCCTGCTATACCTCTCCTGGGCATATACCCAAAGGATTCCCCGGCATGCAATAAAGACACATGCTCCATTATGTTCATAGCAGCCTTATTTATAATAGCCAGAAGCTGGAAAGAACCCAGATGCCCCTCAAAGGAGGAATGGATACAGAAAATGTGGTATATTTACACAATGGAATACTACTCAGCAATTAGAAACAATGAATTCACAAAATTTTTAGGCAAATGGTTTGATCTGAAAAATATCATCCTAAGTGAGGTAACCCAATCACAAAAGAATACACATGGAATGCAATCTCTGATAAGTGGATATTAATTAGCCCAGAAGCCCTGAATACCCAAGGCACAAATCGCATAACAAATGACTCCCATGTAGAAGTATGGAGAGGGCGCTGATCCTGGAAAGGATTGATCTAGCATTGGAGGGGAATATAAGGACAGAGAAAAAGGAGGGAGGTGATTGGAGAATGGATGGAGAGAAGAAGGTTTATGGGACATATGGGGAGGAGGGATCCGGGAAAGGGGAGATCATTTGGAATGTAAACAAAGAATATAGAAAATAAAAACATTAAAAAAAAAAAAAAGGCTCCTGGTTGAAAGCTGTGGCCCCACCTGGAGGCACTGTTGAGTCAGTGGATGGTGAAGGAGCTGACTCTCCATGGATTAATCCACAGGTACCTTTATGCTTGCCTGTCCTTTAAGGAACAGCCACTCCCTGAGAGCCTCGCTGCCATGGTGCCTCTGCTTTGGCAAAGGCCTAAAGAAAGTGGAACAACACCTACATTGAGCTGGTGCTTCTGAAACCATGAGTCAAACTGAAACTTCCCTGCTTTAACCTATTTCTCTTAGAAACTTGTCACAGCAATGGGTGAAATGTATGGTAAAATTTAAGTCTCTCTTCCCATTCTTAAGAGGGGCCTGGTGCATTATAAAATATAGACGTTGGCTAAAGACAATGTAAAGAAAACCAACAGGCACCATTGGCTTTCTGCCTTGGTTCATACACTGCACCAAGGGATAAATCTATAATGTCTGTGAACCCTGTTGGCAGGTGCTGGCTGCTGTCACAGATGGGATTAGAACAAACATAAACTCAAGATCCCACAACATGAATCTACTGAGGGAACTTTTCAGAATCATCTCTTTGGGTAGCAGAATAGGAGCTATTGCTGGACAAGCCAGGCCCAAGCAGTAACACACAGTGTGTTGGCACAGCATTGTGTACTCATGAACTTGGTCACCTTTGGACCAAAGGATTACAAACAAGAGCCTCCACATCTTGCAAAATGTGGAGTTCTGTTCTCGTGAATGCTGTGGGAGAGCATGTTTATTATTAATGTTCATTGAGTAGATGTGAACTGGGCCTCCCGCAGGCTATGTGATCAAGGTTCCTTAAGATTATCGCCAGCCCCAAGTGCTGATAGGATGGAGTCGCCAAGAACAACATGGAATACATAATTTGTGAGCCCCATATTCAGATCTCAAGATCAAGAAAGTCAATATGTGACCCAGGTGCAGACAAAGCCCAGGAGGCTGGTCCTACCCCATGGTGCTACCCCCACAGGTGGTAAGGAGATTGTGGTCATCTGCGATTCTGTGTCCAGGCTCCATGAGGTGTCCATCAATCCACTTTACTGTAGCTCTGCCTCCCTTCTTCACTTGGCTCTTTGGAGAGAATTTGCCTAATTAAGTCAGATGCACTGAAAACAGATTCGACCACTGAGCAGATGTCTGCCTACAGACCACTTCCTGTGAACTTCCAATTCACAAGTGCAAAAGCTCCTTTGTATTTTACACTTTCCTAGAATTTAGCATTACGATTCTCTCGCCTCCTCTTCCAAAAGCAACTTCAGTTCTCTCTCTCTCCTCTGCCTCGGCCACTTCTGTGCATGTTATGAGAAAGGCTCTGCTTTTTTACCTTCTACATATGAGTCAGAGCACATCCGTATGCTCCTAATGAGGCCAATACAACTAGACCTGAGTCTAATTGTGGCTATTCATGTCCTTTGCAATGGGCACACCAGTGAGAAAGTGGCTGAGGCAGCTAGCCGGGAACTCAGAACTTAGCACCTACCTATGTTTCCTACCCTAGAGTGTCACTGTTGGCATTAAACAGATGCTTCCAACAACCCATCCACTGAGCTAGGGAGCCACTTCCTGGAGGTGGGAGGCCACTCCGCAGCCTAGATTTGGGTTGCATCTCGTGTGCATCCGCAGCTGTACCGAACACCTGTGGGAGAGCACAGCAGGACAATGTTGCTGATCCCCCTACCTCCCTGTGTGCATCTGTTGTGAATTCACTTCCTTCCCTTGCCAGGAAGCAGTATTACAGGAACTGGGCTCTCTCTGTCTCTCTCTGTCCCTGTCTTCTCTCTCTGTTCCCTTCTTCTTCTTCTTCTTCTTCTTCTTCTTCTTCTTCTTCTTCTTCTTCTTCTTCTTCTTCTTCTCTCTCTCTCTCTCTCTCTCTCAATAGTTTGCTGAGAGTAAACTATTTAACTCAGCGCTTGAGGTTCCATGGTTGGCTAGAGCATGTGAGAACTGACCTCAGTAGACTTGGTACCACAACGGAGGCAGACATTTGAAAATGGGAAAGAGCTTTTCCCTAAGTCCACACAAACCAGCCCATTGCCTTGCAGGGGATGTAACAAAAGCAACCTGACAAAAGCTAGCTTTCACTTGCGACTGAATGAATGAGGTGACTGTACACATCTGCGAAAGTCCATTCTGTCAATACAATTTATGCCCCACGTAAAGACCTTTGGGAGCACGAGTGCTATGGGACAGTCACCACGAGCTGTCTTCACTAGGAAAGAGAGTCTCAGTGTGGGACTATCGATTTTGGGTTGCCCTTTGTGTTGTGGCAGGGAAGGAGAGTCTCTTAATTGAATTAATTAATTTGGGAGGGCACAGCCCACTGTGGGTAGCACTATTCCCTAGGCAGAGTGAACTGTATAACAGCAGAGAAATCCAGCTGAGCTCAGGCAAGGAAGCAAGCAGCAGCACGACCCACGCCTCTGTGGAGGATCAAGCGAGTGCTGCCTTGTCTTCCCTGTTATGACCGGCTATAACTTGAGATTTGTTAGTTAAAATAAACCCTTTCCCCCTTGAGTTGTTTTTGTGAGGGGTATTTAAATCACAGCGACAGAAATGAAACTAGATCCCTGGAGAAATTTTTCCTGAAGATGTTGGGGATGAGGGCTGGAGAGATGCTTCAGTCTTTAAGAAAATTGGCTGTTCTTCCAGAGGACCAGAATTCCCAAGGTGAGTTAGTTACACACAGGTGTAACTGCACTTCACTTCTTTGACATTCATCACAAACTGAAGTGCAGAGATGCCAGGAGCTTAGGAGATGGCCAGAACAGGAGCAGAGGGTTGACATTTGAGAAGGGTTCTTCCTAGGGCGGCAGAGCCCAAGACCCCAGAATATGGAGGCACGGAGTGTGTGCTTGGTCCTTGCCATTCTGGGGGCCTTCAGGAAATGTGGACAGAGCTACACTCCCTTTAAAGTATCCAAAGAAACATCATGCCTTGCCTCTTCAGCCTCTGGTATTACTCTTACAGATTAGGGGGACACACGTTCTCTGGGGCATCATTAAAAAAATCACTGTAGTTTTAATAATAAACTAATGTGGCCATGCTCTCTGATATGCCGTGTCCTGAAAATAAGCAAGTGCTGGGGGTGGGGGGTGGCGTAGGGCAAAGTTATGCACTCATTAGCAGCTGATGCAATCTCCAAGCGGAGTTGCCTACCTTAAACAAAAATACTGTAGTGTAAGGCCAGACAGACTACCCCTAAAGCAGCCCCAGCCAGACTCAACACTCTGTGGATGACTTGAGACAACCACATACAAAGATTGCAGATGATTGTCTTGACTCCTGAGTGCAAACGTCTACCAGGTCCATTCAATGTGTGTAGACCTGAGGATTTGCTTCCTGAAGTATTGGTGAACTCCAAATCTCTGAGCAATGGATCAACCCAAGCTGTGTGGCTTGCTAGCACTTCCCTGAGTCTGGCAGAGGAGCTGCTCTGATTGGTTCTAAGGAGGCAAGGTTGTGATTGGTCTGTTCAAAAACCTAGAGGCAAAGCAGGCTAGGATTGGTTCAAGCACCTTTGCGGGAGTTGCTTAGGCACACTTCAGGGAGCACTTCCAGGGAAGCCCTCCTGTGAACATCTTTTCTGGCCCACTCCCAGGAGTCTGGGCTGACTGAGTAACGAGTAACGCTCGGAAGAAGCAACGGAGGCACCAGTAGCTGAGCGCCCGCAGACCAGGCTACAGAAGGGCCATATCAGCCTGCCGACCGCAAGCAATGAAGAAGCTACAAACGTTGGGAGTGCCCGGAAGAAAGGAAACAGAACGTGGGGGTGAAGTGGGGGAGGGGAAGGGGATGAGGACAGCAAAATAAGGGATCTCTCAACTCGTGAAGAATAAAAGTCTGTGAGGAGGAAAGAAAGTGAGGGTGCTGGCTGCTGGAAACACTCCAGCAAACATCTTCAGACCAGGCCAGGAGCTGCAACAGTCCCCCGAAGGTGCTACCTGATGCTGCTTCCATGCTACTGCTGTCTAAATGACTAATGTTTTAAGGTCCTGCGGCATAATCTTCAACTGCTTCTTTGCCTGCCTCCTTCCTTTCTTGCTTCCTTCCTTCCATCCTTCCTTCCTTCAGTCCATTTGTCCTTTCATCTGCAGTCACAAGTCATCCTGTAACAAAGCCCTGTGTGTCACACCGGGTTTCATCCTCAGCACGGAGGGAATTACAGAAGGTGGGGTGGCACAGCTTTGCTGTGTTCTTAAAAGGAGTGGAGGAGCAGCTGGAGTGGTCAGCCTGAATCCATGGTTGTGCAAAGGGAAGAGTGAATTTAAAAGATGCCTGATCCTCAGAAGCGTGAATGCAAGAAAGGAAGACATCTACCAGGGGGCGCGCAAGAGCGGCAGAGAGCAGGCAAGTCTACAGATCATCCAGGACTGCAGGTGGGAAGAGGATGCCCTGGGAGCCTTAAACACAAGGGAGCGCTCGAGAACAGCTTCTATGCTGTGGGTGAACATCCCTGCCCTTTATCTATGTCCAGGAACCACCTTTCAGCTGGACTCGGAGACAGTGGCAACAGGCAGCAAGAGGGGTCCATTTCCACTCCAGGGGCATACCCACTACATTACCTCAGAGGTGCTTAGTCATATATTGACCAGGTAAAAGAAAATGGGAACAAATCTTTACTCCTTTCAATATTCCTAAGACAGACAAACAGACAAACAGAGACAGATGGACGGATGGACAGACAGACAGACACACATACACAATAAACTGGGGGGTGAGGAGTGGGATATTCATACCCATGGTAATATTCAGCAACAAAAGTGAAGTGCTGATATAATCTGCATGGATGAACTTTGAGACTGCTGACAAAAAAAGATCTCAAATTCTATTTGAAATTCTTCGGGAATGACTGGGAATTGTCGTGACTGTCAACCAATCTGAACATAAAAAGTTATACATAAACTTCCCTAGTTTTCCTCAACTACCAAAGGGACACAACCTAAATTCACCTGAGAAGGGAGCCTCTCCATTGAGGGATCGCCTAGTCAGACTGGCCTACAGGCCTGTCTATGGGAGACGTTCTTGACCCTTAGCTGAGGTGGGGGTGCCGAGCTCACTGTAAGCAGAACTGACCCCTGGGAGGTGGGCCTCAGCTGTGTGAGAAAACCAGTCAGGCCTGAGCCAGGGCGCAGCAAGCAGCTTCTTCACAGGATTCTCCTGCCCCTTCCTGCTTGAGTTCTTGCCCTGACTCCCCTCAAGGATGGGCTGTGAGCTGCAAGAGTAAGCCAAAGAAACCCTTCCCTTCTCTAAGGCACTCTTGGTCAGCTTGCTTCATGACAGCAGCAGAGAGAACACTAGAACAGTAACAAAAACAATCACTGAACTGCAATCATTAAATGAGTAATATGCAAATAACAACTGTAGTTTTTTTAAACTCACAAGAGAAAGATGAAAAAGATATGCAAAACAATATTAGACATTTAAAGTCACTCATCTGACCTGATCTGACCTAAATTATTAGCTAAAGCTCCAGCTATTTAGACACTGATGTGGATTACTGCATGGGAGCCTGGACTCACTCCAGCCTTTATAACTGATTAACAGAAACTGCCAGCCAAACCTTTCCCTAATCTCCAAGGAAAGAAGGCAAACACTGAGGGAAGTCAGGCAGCACAGGCAGCTGGTGCACTGGATTAAAGAGTGTGCTTTCAAAAGTGCACGCTAAGGATGAGTCAGCATTTGCGGGAGGGGGAACAGCGAGGACTAGGTGCTTAAACTCAGACCAGAGCTTTATTTTATTCCCAATGATATATCCTCTCTCCCCTTTCCTATTTATTCTCCATTTCACCATCTCCGTCTCCTTCCACCCCCCCTCTTCCCTCTCCTCCCTCACTCCCTCACTCACTCTGCCATTTCCTTTGTTGGTGGTGTTTATTTTTAGTTTCCCACTATGGCTGCCAATATCCCTTTAAAACTGCCCATGCCTACTTAGCTGTGGACCACGTGACAGCAAGACCCTGGAAGCTAGAACCTCTGACCTTTCTTGGCTGACCTCTGGCTTGGGGCCCAAGGGATAAGCATGCTACAGAACTGGTTGAGAGGGCTTTGATCTAGACCTGTCCCCTGAGACAAGCCTTCACCTCTATGGTTTCTAAGGTTCATTCAAAGATTCTGCGACTGTTACCAGATCACTGAACCAACCATACTTTCTCCTGACTCCAAATCATCAGAGGGGGAATGGGAGCAAAGTGGTTGTTTTCAAAGGAACAAAAATGGATCTGCAGCTCTTCAGGGTTGTAGGGAACCGGGAAGCTTTTCCGCCTGTAGTATTTGGATTCTCCCAAAAGCAAACTGACTTCTGGCACTAGCACCACAATGTCATGTCCCCATTCACTGAGCTGCTCCACTATCTCCTTCATGCTAAGCCAGTGGCTTCCATCCTGGGGGACCACCAGCATCTTGTCGCTTAGAACTGAGCCCCAAAGCACTAAGAAGAGAAACCCTGCAGTGAGTCTCTGAGAAGCAGGAAGAAGATAAGCCATTCTAGGGGAACAAGGAAACATGAGAGAACACTCTTGAAGCCACAGGGAGAAGTGGAAACTACGGGGTGTCAGGCGATGTTTTTCTGGATGCTGTCTTGTGAGAGGATGTTTAGCATGTGAGGTGAGAAGGCATGTGAGGTTTTGCTAGAGGACACAGTTTAGAATGTAGATAATCCAGGTGAATCTGGGTTGTATCAAGTTGGTGATGAAATTAACAGTCCTTTTAATGTTTTAACACATATCTGTATGATTGTAGCCACATAACAACATACTCAACTCAATTCATCAAGTTACATAAACAATCAATGCAAAGTTAGAAACTGAGTTTGAACACCCCAACATCTACATAAAATTCAAGTGTAGGGAGTGTGGGCAGCCCCGAGTGAGTGAACTGCCTGGTGAATGAGTGTTGTGACATGAACATGACCTGTGAGGATTCTGAGAACAACTGTCCATGACAAACTGGCAAAGCCGATATCCACATGGGCCAGCTAAGAAGCAGAGAGCCTCACGGAATCCCACCATTGTTGTGTGGGTGTCTTCATTCTCTCACCACCACACCTAGCCAGGCTGCTGGCATCCAAGCCTTCAGGAAGCAGAATCTGGGCACCACAGCATGTATGTGCGATCCCAGTGCTGGGGAGGCAGACAAAGAAAGAGTCCTGGTGCCCAGTGGCCAGCCAGTCTAGAGGAGTCGGTAAGTACAGCTGCAGTGAGAGACAGTGACTGAAGAGAGTACAAGGGAGTAAAATAGAGGAAGACATGTGATGTCATCCTCCATATTTGCACAGGCACGCACACAAGTACACACACACACATACTCACAAGCAGGAGCACATACACATATACACATACACACATATGAGAAAAGAGTGACAGAGACAGATGCGGATACATAGATAGATAGATAGATAGATAGATAGATAGATAGATAGATAGATAGATAGATATGTGGGTGGGTGGGTGTGGGGAGTGGATGGATGGGTGGATGGAGGGATGGATGGAGGGATGGGTGGATGGATGGGTGGATAGATGGATGGATGGGTGGGTGGATGGATGGACAGACAGATGGACAGATGGGTGGGTAGATAGACAAGAGATGGGACAGGGGATGCACTTGCCATCATCTCATGGTTTCCCTACTGGGCCCCTTGTTATTGGTTCTCTCTGTGCCTCATACTTCCATTGTTCATTAGTCAGCAAACTTCTGCCTGGCTAAAGCTACCTCCATTTGTTGATGGACACACCCCTAACACTGAGTCAGCACACAGAAGTTTTTAGTAGATCGCTGCTGAATGAAAGATGCTCTGACAAAACTCAGTGCCATGTCATTCTGAAACATCCAAACTAACACACAAATGCTGAGGGATTACATTCAGAGGATCTAAGTCAACTTTTTCCCATGCTGAAAAACATCCTTGCGGGGAGCATTCCAAAAGAGACAGAGGCAAGATGTTTCTCAAGTGTGCTGACTACACAGAAGGCAGTCAATTACAGAGGGTACACAAGTGCTCTTCAAAATCAAGGCTGGAAGTTTACATCTTCTGTTGCTGTACCTATAAGACTGGCCTCCCAACTCCAGAGCCACCAAGGCCCCAAACTGTCCACAATGACATGAGTGACCAGTGGCTGAACTCAGTTCTAAATTCTACTCACTGTAAAAATGAAAAGGACCGGATTGGCTCTTTCCTATTAAATCTATTTTAATATATTTTAATAATATCCTGCCAACCTTACTAAAGTATATAATAGCATCTCTGGATAATATCAGTCTGGATAAATTCAAGAAGGATTTGTTAAAGGACACACTCAAAAAAATTATCTTTAAAAAGGGCCAGAGTCAGAAAACATACCTGCACAAGGCATATACTTGTGCATGAATGCACACACAGGCATGAGCACTTGCACACACACACACACATACAAATACACACAGACACCCATGCATGCATAAACATGCATATACACACACACACATACAATTATACACAAACTTTCTCCCCTAAAAATGTTTCCTTCCTATCAGACACTAGATCCAGGTTACAACTCCAGTTCTCCAGCAATATAAAACCCTTGTGGTTTTCCAAGAGTCATAACCTTCTCACCTGGAACACGGATGAAGGAATACACACATCCTGAGGTCACTCAATGAAAATTTACCTTAGTACATAAGCTCTTAGCACATGCGCTTAGTCAAAGGGCTGTCTCTGAGATCTGAACATTGCTTTGTGACATTGTCTTTCTTCATATTTACCCTTAAATAACCTTTCACATATGAAAGACCTTTCCCACATATAAATCCTTTAAGCATGTACATAAAATCATATATACATATGAAAGAAATCCTTATCTGTAAAACCATGGTTTAATACATCGAGATTTTATAGGTATATAGATATAAAATCATATACAGCTTTAATATCTGTAAAGATTGGAGTGGTGCAATGAGCTACTCTAATGTAACTGTTGTTCAGAGAGTTTCAGGTCACACCCTGAGAAATACCACAAGGGTACGCTCATGACGTGGGTAGTGCTTGGCAGTTTATTGATGGGGAGTAAAGGGGAGGAAATATCTTTGAGCTAGCTGACTCATGCTCCTAAGGTCCTGCCATCTGCAACTTCCTTGCGTGACCTCCCGAAGAACAGAAGAACTCACCTCATGGTTTACAGTTTATTTAAATTGTGCAATCCCGGTGTGCCCACTGCCCTTAGGGGCCAAAAGAAGGGTAATCAGACCCTTTAGGACTGTGGCTGCAGAAGATGAGCAGCTGTGTGTGTGTGTGTGTGTGTGTGTGTACATACGCGTGTATGCAGAGAACTGCACCAGATCCTGTAGGACAGCACTTTCCCCTGAGCCGTCCCACCTGCCCCCACTCCTCACTTTCACACAGATAGATCTGTAGTCCTTTACTATGCAGAAGGAACATTATTCCACTTTATCTAAGAAGTTCCTTTTTCACATGAAAATATGCCAATTTGTGAGAAAATGTGGCTCAGCTACAAGGCCTGCTAGACCTTGTCAGTGTCCAGAACCAGAGTCAGCAGAACACAGCCCATCCCTAAACAAACTGTGCACCGAGCTAAGATAGCAGAGATTAGGAACGATGGACTCGCCAAGAATGATACCCTCAGAAACACCATTTGGTGGACTCATGACTGGGGAAAGTTCTTCCTGTATCTTTCCCTGTCAATAACAATCTTCAATTTGTGGTCCAGATCCTCCAGAGTGCGAGACATTGAATAAGACTTGACCATAAAATTCAGAGACTACACCAGGTGCCAACACACCACTGGCATGACTACCACCACCCCATGCCCACTGTGGCTGAGTTTCTCCACATGGTAAATCAGTGATAGTCATCTCTGGGCACCAGCACCAGCCTGCCTGCCTGGGCAAAGCCAGAGGCCAGCAGCAGATACACACACACACACACACACACACACAGAGAGAGAGAGAGAGAGAGAGAGAGAGAGAGAGAGAGACAAACAGACAGACAGAGAGACAGAGAAAGGGAGAGTGGAAGCCCTCCAGGAGCTGTGGGAAAAGCACGGCCCTATGCTCCAGCCTTGGGTTTTGGCTGCTCTGATTCATCACAGGGGAAAGTACAGGATCAGGCCTTCCCTTCTGGAGAGCATGGACTCACAAGCTACCAGAGCTCTCTCACAGACCGTGGGTACCACTAAGGGAAATAAGACATGAGCAGTCCTCATTGCGATACCTACTTGTATGTTCACATGATAAGAAAAGCTTAAACTGTTAGCACTGGACGGAGAAGAATCAACAACAAGCACACAAACAACGCTAAACACTGCACCACACACATGAAACATGGGTGTTAACACCCCGAATGGAGACAGGGTAATTGCTAACTGTGATTAAGATGTGAGTGTGTAATTCCCCACGGAGGAAAAGCAAACAGCTCAACCGGCTAAGGAGACAGACACCAGAGACTGAAGCAGCTCCACGGAGAGGTAGAGCCCGGGATGGAGCAAAGGGAAGCTTCCCTTCCTAGTGTCTCACTCTTTAGCCAAAAGCAGTGCAGGCTGAAGATTACATGCGAGAATGTCAGCGGTACACACAGCCACAAGGAAATCTATCAGCTGCTCGACTGCGCAACTAAGTGTGAATGTTCACAGGAAATGGATCAAAGGAACTGAAAAAGAGGAACATAAATGACAAACTGCCTTTCAGTAAGGAGTAACTAATTGCAAAGCCGGCCTCCTCCTGTGCTGAGGGAGATGATGTACCTTGGAAAGTAGCTTTCGATGATGGCAGTTGATCCCTCCAATGTAGATCATATTGGGCATCACAGGTCTGGGGAAGTCGAAGACAAAGTCTGAGCGTAACAACCAAATGGACACCTGACTGAAGAGGTCTGTCACAGTCACCGGGGTCTGCAGAACTTCAGAGGCAATATCTGTAGTAGTTTTGAAAAATGAGTGACAAAATGCACGCTCCCCCATGTAGGAGAGGAGGTTCCACACTTTTTCGGTGAAAGTCATGGTGTCTGTGAATTTCGAGAAACCTCTGGGGACATAAGAAGGAGGACTGGGGCACTGGGCAGCATCTTCAAGAAAATGACAAAATAGCCCCCTGCTGAAGCCCACGGACGGGAGAGAAAAGTACTTAGCAACAGTTAAGCCACACACATCGAAGGGATCCAGAAACACAGCATCGAAAGAAGTCTGCTTCAAGTACTCCACTAACTTCTTGTCTTTAAACAAACTCTGACAGTGTGAAAACAGTAATTCGAAGAAAGCTTTGGCTGGATAATTTAGGAGAGGAAGCACCCTTCCCTCTTCTTGACTTTTCCACTGAGCATTAGCAAAAAGCTTGAACTCCCGGTTTAAATCCTCCGAAGTGTGAGAAACTGCATACGTTTTCACTGTACAGTTCAGGGATTTCCCGAGCTGCCAGCTCACCTCTGGAACAACTATCACCACCTCGTGGCCTTTGTGAATGAGTTTCTCCACAACCATCTGCATGCTTAACCAGGGGCTCCCATCCATGGGCACCACCAGCAGCCTCCCTGCCTGGGCCAAGCCAGAGGCCAGCAGCAGGCACACACAGAAAAGAAGGGAGGCTGGGAAGGCTGCGGGAGCCATGGGAGAAGTGCAGCCTAAGGCAGTCCAGGTGCTGAGAGACTCTGCCCCCGAACACTGAAGCGGAAGTATGAGCCAGAGCGAAATCTCCGCCCTCAGGAGGGCATGTACTCACCCAGCAATTGAGAGAATTGTTTACTTAGGAGAAACTTGTTTGTTTTCCTGAGAAGAGCTTTGACCCCTTTCATGGTCAGAATCATACAATGTGAGCTTAGAAATAGTTATGAGGAAATAAACTAGACCCTAAGGAGTCCAAATGTTTTTACGAAGGAAGCAAGTATCAAAGAAGCTCACATTTCCAGGATTGGTCTCAAAGTAAAATATGAACACTTTTTTTAAAGTGATCAGACTGACTCAGTTCCAAAGAGGTTTGCTGCTTCTGCTTTCAAGGCCCAAGGGAAAGGTTCTGAGCCTGTCCTCCCAAGGGACAGCGAATCAACTGTGCCAGAGAGAGAGCAGTGCTGCTATCTCTGTACACTTGCAGTGGGCAGACACTCTGTCTTCTGACTTGCTGACCCGAGACTGACAACCATCTCCACAGACCACTCCACAGACTTAGAGGAAGGTGAACATCCACCTCCTTACAACATCCCCTCTGATGCATCTGAAGCCATGGGCAGACATATTCTATGGAGAAGCTCTGCCATGATATCCCTCAGTTACTACAGCATCTGCAGGGTTCTTTCCACCTTGTGGCTGCTTTAAATAGTGCTGCCATCAGCACCACATGCAGGTTCTTCTCAGGAATTGATCTCAAGTCCTTCAGCCAGGACAAAGGCTGCTAGCTCAAGAGGAGATTCTAGTGTTCACTGATAAGAACCACCAGGCATCATCCACCAGGGCTGCATCATTTTAATTTCCCACCAGGCCTGCATTATTGTCTGGTCCCCACAGCCTCTTGTCTCCCTTTCCCATCAACTGGTTGAAAATCTCTCATTCAGGGCTGGTGAGATGGCTCAGTGGTTAAGAGCACCAACTGCTCTTCCGAAGGTCCTGAGTTCAAATCCCAGCAACCACATGGTGGCTCACAGCCATCTGTAACAAGATCTGACTCCCTCTTCTGGAGTGTCTGAAGACAGCTGCAGTGTACTTACATATAATACAATAAACATGTCTTTAAAAAGAAAAGAAAATCTCTCATTCACCAAATACGCTAGAATGTGAGGGAAATCCGCACCTGTAATAAAGCTCTTGACTTTCAGCATACACAGCATCTATTCAGAATAGTTGCTCCAACTAGACAGAAGTTCTGAGCTGTATATATTATGGGTCTGTTAAACTTTGATGTATCTGAAGGGTTTTGTTTTTGTTTGTTTTGGTTTGGTGGTTTGAGATGGGGTTTCTCTGTGTAGCCCTGACTATCCTAGAACTTTCTCTGGGGACTAGGCTGTCCTTGAGCACATACAGATGTGCATGTTTCTACCTCCTGAGTGCTGGGATTGAAGTCATGCACCATCACTGCCTGGCATATTTGCAGGTATTTTTTGAATAATAAACTTTACTTAATTTTTATTAAGTCAGGTATATCACAGAATATTTTGTGTATTGTTTGAAAATTCTTAATTCTTATTTATGGTGTATTTGCCTCCATGTATGTATGTGCCGCACATGCATGCAGTGTCCTTGCGGATCAGAAGAAATCTGTGGGCCTGGAGTCACTTTATAGCTGTAATGTGGTTGCTGGGTTTCAACTATGGATCTTTTGAAAAGTAAGAGATATTCTCAACCACTGAGTCATATCTCCGGCCCCATAAATTATTTTAAACGATCATGAGGTTGAGGACAGTTTGATATTATTTCAATTATTTTAAATATTAAGCAAAATTTTAATTGTGATAACAGTTTTGAGAACTATATTGTTTAATGAATAGAATATTTTGCTTGATAAATCACTATATACATGTTATAAGTGAATTTAGAGTACATCTCTCTGTTCTATGCTATCATTATGTTAAAGATAAATAAGTCTTTGAAACACTGAATGAGCCAGAATGAGAACTGAAACACAGGGTTCTGTTGTTATAAACATATCCAGAGAAAGTAGCAGGGTGTTAGAACCGAATTCACATGAATCCTAACTCAAACAGCTTAGAGCCGCACCTCATTCCAAAGTCTAAAAGGCTGTCTTAATTAGGGTTTCTGTTGCCGTGATAGAAGACCATAGGAAAAGCAGCTTGGGAAGGAGAGGGTTTACTTCAGCTCTCCACTCTCAGGGCACACTGCCTCTGTAAAGGACAGCACGGCGGGAAATCCAGGCAGGAACCTGAAGGCAGGAACTGAAGCAGAAGCCAAGGATGAGTGTGTTGATCTTCATGGCTTGCTCAGCCTGCTCTCTTATACAACCCAGAACCACCTGCCCAGGGCTGGCACTGCCTCCCGTGGCCGGGGCCCTCCTGCCTGAGCAATCACTAATGAAGAAGATGCAGCCCATAGAGAAGAAGAGCCTGAGGCAATCCAGAGGCTGATACTCCGCGCTCTTCTAATTTGGGGAAAAGAAAGTTTGTAGGAGCTAGACACCCTCCTTCCAGGGAAGGGTGTGTCCTCAATTCATTTAGAAAGTCCCAAAGTCACCTCGGTAGAAGCCCAGAAGAACCAGGGTTCCTCACCAGGCTTCCACCCTGGTATTTGTTTCTTCCTCTTATCTCCCATCCAACCTTGCCATGTCATTGGGTGGCACTGGCTCCCAGACACTAATCATTAAAGGATAAATCTATCCTTGGTGCTCGCTCAATCCTGCTTCCAGCCAACACATCACTGACCTTTTTGTTTCTTTCCTAGAAAACTCTGACAGAACTCTTTCTTTAGAAGACATCATAGTTCATATATGGTTTTCCTCTGTTTGAAAACCCGAGGTTGTGTCCACCCATTTCACTCCATCACCTCACTCACCACTGCCCATATTCTAACAGACTGGCTTGAGCTCTGAGCTCTGCCTGGTGTTTGGATTTAGAGTGTAACATCTCTGACTGTAATGTTGGGGAACTCTGTAAAGTCTCCCTCCCCATCCACAAGGAGCACTCACTACACTATCAGATAAGAACCCTTGCTGAGTCAACCAGCCCCAGACAAGGACAGGTTGTGGGTCTGCTGGGGTTCACTTGTCTGGGTTTCTCTGTAATGATCAGGGAACAGTTTTGAAGCTGATTTTTGTTGCTCAGTAGTGGGAATATAGAAAGATGTTTGACACTCAGAATGAGATGACTTGATTATAGAGCAGGGTCTACAGAGAGTTCTGCTTACAGCCATGGATGGGAGTCTCCAAAACCTGACGCACTCTCAGGCCAGACCAGGCAAAGCAATGATGTAAAGCAGGCTTAAGGAGCGCTTGCTTCCTTCCCACAAGCTCCACACCTTGGACTGGCCTGGGAGATGGCTCAGCCTAAAGTTCCATGCTCCTGGATGCTGGGCTTGCAGGCTTCTATATTCACCATGGAGTCTGAGTGTTCCTGGTGAACACTGCAAACTTGAAGCATGCAGCTACAGACACATCAATACCAAAGACTATTAGAAGAAAGGGGGTGATATTTGTAAAGATGAGATAAGTAAGAAATGAAAATATAGTTAAAGAATTGCCATGGCCTGAACCGTCGCTGGGTAACACACCAACCGAGCCCTGACACAGTCACCTCTTGCTGGGATGTGCACATCACCAGCACTGAACCACAGGGATAAATAGGACCTGTTAAAGTCACATAGAAGGAACAAGGTTCATTGCCCAATCAGAGGCATGTGCAGTAGACTTCACCAGAAGGCAGATAACTCTTTAAAAAGCATCTTCAGGTGTTTCGGGCACAAGGATTTTTGAAAGGCACCAAGCAACTGTACTTGTGTTCTTCCTTGGTGTAAGGAACTGGGTGTGAATTGACCCCTGAAGCCAAGACCACAGTCTTCTGGCTCCCTCATGTGCCCCATGCTCAACCAGTGGCTGCTCTCCATTAGGAACATCAGCACCTTTCTACCTTCAGCCCAAGGCAGGGCATCCAGCAAGAACAGAGGCCCTCACATGTAGACCACAAGTCCTGCAGTCATCTTTGCAGAAGCCCTAAGAGGTTAACTTTCCTCACCAGCTTGTGTGCTTCCAACATTAGGGTAGCAGATCCTTGCTACTTTGTGGGATCTTCTTTTTCCCATCTGTTATTCCCCTGGTTTCACCCTTAACTCTAGATGGGAGAGAAAGAAAGATAGAGAGGAAAGAAAGATAGAGATCCTTGAATCTAATTCCTTTCATTGAGCACAACTACACAACCAACACAAATCATAACTAACCCCTCCCCTAAACAACCAACAACACCCCTGACTATTAAGACCCAGTGTTTATATGTCCTCTGAAAAGTTCCCAGAATTCCAAATGTCATACACTCACAGCAGCTATCAGCAGCTGGCAAAACCAGGCCTCTGCTAGAGCATGAGGAAAATCACAGTCAGCTGCTAAGCACATTCCAAAGCAGCCCCATATCTCTACACCTAGGATATAAACAAAAACATATTCTTATACTTCTGCTTTTAAAGTAATCAAAATTCCAAAATTGTCACTAAACATTAGTTCCTTCATCTTACCCCTAAGCCACCTAACAAAGTGGATTGACATGAGACAGCATGTGATTGTCCTGAAATTAATCAATACAGAATAAATCCACCCCAGTCCTTCACCACCCTCCCGTTTTACATCCTCGTCTTCAAAGACTCTGACCTTCTCACCACCTTCCTAGAACAACTCCTGTGATCCACTCTTCCACTAAGGGCACAGTTCACATCTTTTCTTCTGGTCCCTGAGAAAGGCCATGGGAACCCATTTCATTCCATGGCTTCCACCCCTAGCCTCCATTTCTAACAAGCTGCAGTTGAGCTCTGAGCAGTGAGTGTCTGATGCCTTGGTCCCCAGAGCAATCACTGGCTGTGATCCCAGAGTTCTGATTTGAAGTGTGGCATAAAAAAGGCTCCTGGTTGAAAGCTGTGGCCCCACCTGGAGGCACTATTGAGTCAGTGGATGGTGAAGGAGCTGACTCTCCGTGGATTAATCCATAGGTACCTTTATGTTTGCCTGTCCTTTAAGGAACAGCCACTCCCTGAGAGCCTCGCTGCCATGCTGCCTCTGCTTTGGCAAAGGCCTAAAGAAAATGGAACAACACCTACATTGAGCTGGTGCTTCTGAAACCATGAGTCAAACTGAAACTTCCCTGCTTTAACCTATTTCTCTTAGAAACTTGTCACAGCAATGGATGAAATGTATGGTAAAATTTAAGTCTCTCTTCCCATTCTTAAGAGGGGCCTGGTGCATTTTAAATTATAGACGTTGGCTAAAGACAATGTACCAACAGGCACCATTGGCTTTCTGCCTTGGTTCATACACTGCACCAAGAGATAAATCTATAATGTCTGGGAACCCTGTTGGCAGGTTCTGGCTGCTGTCACAGATGGGATTAGCTAGAAGAAACACAAACTCAAGCACCGTTGACATGAATATACTGAGAGAACTTTTCAGAATTCTTTATCTGCTAAAAACAAAGAAGCTACATAGTTTGGGGGCATGCAGAGGAAAGAAAAAAGAACAGGGAGGAGGGTATTGAGGACAGCAAAGTCAGGGATCTCTCACTGGAGAGGAGTAAAACCCTGTGAGGAGCCAGAGGAAAGTGAGGGTGCTGGCTGTTGGACACACTCCCGAAAACATCTTCAGACCAGGGCCAGGAGCTGCAACTTGAGTCCCCAAGGCCTGAGGAGGACTGTGACCCCTGAAGTGTCCATCTGCTACTGTCCTTGGCACGGAGGGAATTACAGAAGGTGAAGTGGTTCTTAAAAGGAGTGGAGGGGCAGCTGGAGGGGTCAGCCTGAACCCATGGCTGTGCAGAGGGAAGAGTGAGTTAAAGAGCTGTCTGAGAAACACAGGAAAGAAAGACATCGACCTGCTGTCCGCAAGTGTAGCACAGAGCAGGCAAGTCTACCGGCCATCCCTGCCTCTTAGCTATGTTCAGGATCCACCTTTCAGCTGGACTCGGAGAGGGGTGGCAACAGGCAGCAAGTGGATTGGTTCTATCTCCACTCCAGGAACGTCCCCACTACATTACCTCAGGGGTGCTTTAGTCATATATTGACCAAGTAAAAGGAAGTGGGAACAAATCTTTTCTCCTGTTAATATTCCCAAACACAAAAGATTTAAAAGAAAACAGTAAAATTAGTTAAGTTCGGATTAAACACACTGCTTAGCACTCGCTGTTCTTTCAGAGGAACTGAGTTGAGTTCGCAGTAACTTCAACAGGTGTCACCTTTAACGCCAACTCCATCGCCCCCTTCTGGCCTCTGCAGGCACTGCACCACAGTCTCTATTCCTCTCTTTTCTCTCTATTGCTGTTTCTCTCCCTCTCTTGGAAAATATTTATTTCTAAAAGTTAAGAAAAAGACTTAAAAAATTGAAAAATATATTTCGAATATACCAAGAGACTTCACAATTTAAAAATAAGTTAAACAATAAATGCAACCTGAAGAGTTGATAAGGATCCTATCTGAATATGTGCTCAGTTACTTGGAAAGAGCTGTGCAAAGCATTGTCAGTCATGAAAAGGGGTCAAACAGTGACTGGGATGAGCTTCAGCACAAAAATTCAAATGGATAAAACAGAAAAGGCTGCTAATAACACGTTAGCCAGAACAGACTAATCAAAACTCAGAAAAACTACTATGAGGTATAAAATAATCCAACTGCTTTGCAAAGAAGCTTGGTAATTATGGAAACCTGCGATTCAACAATCCCAGTTATAAGCATTTACCCAGGAAGATGGAAGTTTGATAGCCTGAGGAACACCGAAAAGAGGTATTAAGACAAAGCACCCCACCTTGCTTGGGAACAAGACCTGCAGTGGAAGGGAGTCTATCACAGCACAGGATACTGAGGGATGATAGTAGCTCTGAGCAAAGTCCAAGGAATGTGTGGATGCCACAGTCACAATATAACACCGTTTTTGGTACTGTGAACATGTGGGAGTACATTAACTCTGGGTAGCAGGAAAAGAACCACAGAGGCTGGATTAGTAATGTTTTAGGATTACCACAAAGCAAGTCTAGAGCCAAGTGGCCTTATCTAGAAATCCTGTATAATGACACGGTCAGCTCCAATCCTTCGCATCGATGAGAGAGGAGAAAATATCGTAACTCATCCTACAAGGCCAGTGATATCCTGATATCTTGTGAAGATCAAATTGTTTTATTGAGCTTAAATTCAAGCCAGATTGCTGGAATTCAGTCCAGAACACACATAGTGACAGAGAGAATTAATTCCTGAGAGTTGTTCTCTGGTGTCTACATGCATGCCCATAGTATGTGCACCCTTACAGTGTAAGTGGGATTGTCCCCAAAAGACAAAGCTGGCTTAAGATCAAATGCTGTAGTGCACTTTGTTGTAGAATAAAGAAGCATAAAGAAGCGGCTGTGTATTGATCTTAACAGGCTCATGAGATTCATTTCTCAAAATCCAGCAGCCCCTGTATAGTAAGAATGGCTATATACTAGAACTGTATAGTAACAAACTAGTGACAGTTAGAAATTGTCTGAATGTTTTAATCTGAGAAGCTACCCAAATATCTCTAGTTATTAACATGCATTGGTAAAATGGTAAATGCTAAATGCCTTCCCTCTGAGATGAAGAACAACAACAAAAAAGGATAGCTTCCTTTCTCACACATTCAAGCTAGGTAATTAAGCAGCAAAAACAAGAAAAAAGGAAGGAAGGAAAGAAAGAAAGGAAGGAAGGAAGGAAAAAAGAGAAAGGAAGAAGTAGGAAGATAGATCAGAGATAGATAGAAAGATAGATAGATAGATGGATAGATAGATAGATAGATAGATGGATAGAGAAGTAGATAAAGCTTCTCAGGCTGGAAAGAAATACAGCTCCCTTCTTGTAGCTGACATAATCTTCCATTTAGAAACATCCTAAGAAATCCACTACAAATTTTGACCATAAATAAATAGAGCAAGATTAAAAAATACATGATCCATATGGAAAGTTAACTATATTTCTAGTAACATAAAATGCAAACTTAAACTAAAATAATCCTGTTTAAAATTATTTCAAAAACTAAAATATGTAGACTAGGGAGACAGCACAGCAGATAGAGCCCTTACTATTCTTCCAGATGACCAAAGTTGGGGACCCTGCAACTATGTCAGGTGGCTCAAAATTGCCAGTGACTTCAGCTCCAGGGATTCTACACCTTCTTCAGGCCTCTGCTAGCACCCACACATGAATGCATATGCCTCCACACCAACACATGCACAACCATGCATAAAATATCACAGTGATAGGTTTAAAGCATAAACCTTAAAGAAGAAGTACTGAAGAAATATATTAAAAAGACCCAGACACTCAGAAGGAACTCCCACAGTGATGGAACAGAGCTGGCAATACTGTTAGGGTGGATGACAGGAAAACTAAGGGGAATGGCTCCCTGGAGAGTGTGCTTACAGGATCAGGACTGACAATTGGAGCTCAGATCTCTAGAAGCAACACGAAGCAGATGTATCAGATGCATGTATGCATCTGTAACTCCATCATAACTACAAAGAGATGGGAGGCAGTGACAAAAGAATCCATACAACTATTGGGCCATCTAGCCTGACTCCATAGCAGTGAACAACAGCAGACCCTGTTTCAAACAAAGGAGAAAGGTTGTCCTCTGACCACTACATAAGCTCCACTGTACCTGCACTCATATGCACAAATACACACACACACACACAACACACACACACACACACACACACACACACACCACTCTTGCACACATATACACATCCAAAGAAACTACAAAGGAAATTATTCTGGGAAGAGATTTATATTTAGAATGCATACATTCTAAATACATTAGAACTTAAAACGCAACTACAGAAGCACTTTAGAGACACACAATGGCCTTGGTGTTTCCCCCCAAAAAGACACACAAAGAGCCAATAGGCAGTTGAAGAGATGGTGACTACCAAGCCATTATGGAAATGAAAATAAAAACTGAGATACCACGCATGCCCACTAAGATGGCTTCAATTTTTAACAGGAAAATAACAAGTATTGGTTGGCAAAGAGGTTGAGCAAGTGGAACCTTTCGTTCATTAACTACAAACATTTAGTGGGAATATAAAATAGTGACACAACTGCAAAAAAACCCTTAGGTCCTCCATAATTTAAACACACAGTGGTTATACAGCCCAGCAGTTCCACTCTTGAACGTGTATTCAAAAGAACCAAAGTTGTGTTCAAAGTCTTGTACCAAAGTGTTTGTAATAATACTTTTCTTAATAATGGCAACTATTCATATTATGTAAGCTCTTATGTCATTAAACTGATAAAATATGAGGTATTCATACCCATAGAATTATTCAGCCACAAAAGAGAAGTGCATGCTACAACATGGATAAACTTTTAAAACATGCTAAGAAAGTTGGCACAAAAGATCTCAAATTGTATTTCAAATTTCCAGCATAGGCAAGTCCATGGAGATGAGGGGAAGTGGTGGGGGTGGGGGTGGGGTAAAGGCTGTCCAGGGTCAAGGTTAAGGTATGCCTTCAGGAATGACTGTCATGATTCAACCAATCTGAACATAAAAAGTTATACATAAACTTCCCTAGTTTTCCTCAACTACCAAAAGGACACAACCTAAATTCACCTGAGAAGGAGCCTCTCCATTGAGGGATCACCTAGGTCAGACTGGCCTACAGGCCTGTCTGTGGGAGACGTTCTTGACCCTTAGCTGAGGTGGGGGTGCCGAGCTCACTGTAAGCAGAACTGACCCCTGGGAGGTGGGCCTCAGCTGTGTGAGAAAACCATTCAGGCCTGAGCCAGGGCACAGCAAGCAGCTTCTTCACAGGATTCTCCTGCTCCTGCCTGCTTGAGTTCTTGCCCTGACTCCCCTCAAGGATGGGCTGTGAGCTGCAAGAGTAAGCCAAAGAAACCCTTCCCTTCTCTAAGGCACTCTTGGTCAGCTTGCTTCATGACAGCAGCAGAGAGAACACTAGAACAGTAACAAAAACAATCACTGAACTGCAATCATTAAATGAGTAATATGCAAATAACAACTGTAGTTTTTTTTAAACCCAGTTATAAGAGAAAGATGAAAAAGATATGCAAAACAATATTAGACATTTAAAGTCACTCATCTGACCTGATCTGACCTAAATTATTAGCTAAAGCTCCAGCTATTTAGACACTGATGTGGATTACCGCGTGGGAGCCTGGACTCACTCCAACCTTTATAACTGATTAACAGAAATTGCCAGCCAAACCTTTCCCTAATCTCCAAGGAAAGAAGGCAAACACTGAGGGAAGGCAGGCAGCACAGGCAGTGTGTGCATGGATTAAAGAGTGTGCTTTCAAAAGTGCACGCTAAGGATGAGTCAGCATTTGCGGGAGGGGAGGGGGGGCAGCAAGGACTGGGTGCTTAAATGCAGACCCCGGCTTTATTTTATCTGCTCATACATCCTTTCTCCCCTTTCTTCTCTCCTGTTCTTCCCTCCTTCCCTCTCCCCCTCCCTTCTGTGCTCACCCTCTCCCTCTTCCTCCCACCTCCCTTTTCTCTCCCTCTCAGGCTGTTCTTGAATTCATCATCCACCCCTCAGCTCTGCAGTGTCCAGACTTCTCAGATTATAGGTTTGTGCCCCTTACAAGACCTGGGTCTTCTTTTAAAAAAAAACAAAGCAACAGAACCAGCCTTCCTTCCTTCCCTCCCTCCCTCCCTCCTTCCTTCCTTCCCATTTCTCTCCTTACATCTTTCTTTCCTTTGCTTCTGTTTTCTTACCATGATGGGAGTTGAACTCATAGCCTCACGTGTGCTAGGCAAACGCAAGTACACCCCCATTTAGCTACATCCCAAGACCCAATCAGCCATAGAACGTTTACAGCCCTGTGCAACCAGGAGTCCACCTGGCTCGAAGCACGTCCATCACACCAGGTGTGGAAAAATCAGACAGGCTCTTGGGGTCTGCTTGAGGGTTTCTCTCAGATGAAATGAAACACATGTGTGGCCTGAAGCCATTCAACTGTCTTGAATTTAAAAGTCACAGTATTATTTCCCCAAGAAACTCTGTATCCTAAGTCATAGAGTGATGCTTGCTTGTTTCTCTCCGGTAAAGGTCAGAGGGCAAGTGACCACAGTTGGAAGCCACGGCCATCCTGCCATATGTTCTTCCATAGCTGCTCTCATCATCCCTTTAAAACTGTCCATGCTTCCTCAGCTGTGGACCATGTGACAGCAAGACCCTGGAAGCTAGAACCTCTGACCTTTCTTGGCTGACCTCTGGCTTAGGGCCCAAGGAATAAGTATGCCACAGAACTGGTTGAGAGGGCTTTGATCTGGACCTGTCTCCTGAGACAAGCCTTCACCTCTGTGGACCAAATATTTCTAAGGTTCATTCAAAGATTCTGCAACTGTCACCAGATCACCAAACCAACCGAACTTTCTCCTGGTACTAAGCAAGAACCTTGTATTTATCCAGCTTCAAGGACACATATCCTGTTACTCTGAGTCTGGCATTCTCTTGCCTACTACTGTGTCATGTGACCATCTTCCCAATGAGAGGCAGCTGACTACAAACCCTGGAGGGGGTGCAGCCCACAAGAAGCACATCTGCCAGTGAAGAGATAATGCAGCCAGAAGGCGTGAGTCACCCACCTGAGACAGCTCTCCCTTCTTCTTGCAGTTGATCCCTCCAATGAAGATCATGTTGGGCATGACTGGCCGGGGGTATTCGAACACAAAATCATACCGTAACAGCCACAGAGAGTTCTGGTGTAAGGCAGGTAGGGACACATCTCTCTTGAGGAGCTCTGAAGCAATGATTTCATACTTTGAATACAGACAATAATATAGGAAGCTCTCCAGGATGTTAGCAATGAAGTTGACCAGCCGTTGGGGAAATGTCATGTGGTCTGAGAATTTGGTGTAGAATCTGGGAACATAGGACACGGGGCTTGGGCTTTGACCAAGCATGTGCTCCAGAGAGCTTGGGAAACCTCTGAAGAGGTAGACGGAGGGCAAGTTGAGATACTCAGCCAGGATCACACCACAGGGCATGGCTGGATCTGTGAAGAGAACATCGAACTGGCTATCTCTGAGGAAGCTGAGGGTGGCAGAGTCCTTCAGGAGGCTCTGGCAGCTGAAAAAGCACAAGTCGATGATAATCATGTTGTTCCGGTACTCCTTTAGAGGACCCATCAGAGGGGGAATGGGAGCAAAGTGGTTGTTTCCAAAGGAGCGAAAACGGGTCTGCAGCTCTTCAAGGTCATAGGGAACCGGGAAGCTTTTCCGCCTGTAGTATTTGGATTCTCCCAAAAGCAAATTGACTTCTGGCACTAGCACCACAATGTCATGTCCCCGTTCACTGAGCTCCTCTACTATCTCCTTCATGCTAAGCCAGTGGCTTCCATCCTGGGGGACCACCAGCATCTTGTCGCCTAGAACTGAGCCCCAAAGCACTAAGAAGAGAAACCCTGCAGGGAGTTTCTGAGAAGCAGGAAGAAGACCAGCCATCCTAGGGGAACAAGGCGACAATGAGTGCTCCTGCAGCTGCTGTTACACCCTCTCACACAGCCAGCAATCCCAACACTCCCCTGCTTCCTCTCCTCTCCCTTGCTCTAAACCATGCCCTGTAATATGAAGGAAGCTGAATTAATATTTAACCACATTAAGCAGGCAGCTGATTCTGTGCAGCCTATCAGTCTTCCTCAGAGATTCTAGCTTTCTTACCTTTTTCCCCACTAATGGGCCAATCCTGCCAATGGGTCTGTTTAAACACAACCTGGAGGGAGCCCTGGGACACCGGCAGACCAGGGTCTTGTGAAGTTAGTGGGAAAGTGGCTCTCAGCCAACGCCGTGACACTCTCCTGCCACCTTTTTTCACAACAAGGAGGAAGCACTAACTTAACAGAGGACATATTTGATGTCCCCCTCCTCCACGGAATTCTTAATAGTCACCTTCTGCTATGTGTCTTTGGGCCTACGTGGCTCTGTCTTTCAAGGATGGCAGTCTTACAGGGTGGGACCCATCCTACGGGTCTCACCTGCCCTAAGCCCATCTGCAATGACTGTGCAACCAAGGTCAATTTCCAAGGTGCTGGCCGTGTACTTCAGGGTAGTTTAGGGACACACAAGTTAGGCCTTAACCCCCACCCATATCCTCACATGGCACAAACCTCAGAATGCAGCTATGGCCAGCCTTCTGTGCGCAAGAAACTGAAATCGCTGCCTAAGCCAAGGACATTAGTTGTAACCTTTGTAGCTTTGAAAGAAACTAAAATTAGCCACTTCTGCTTAACTGTTCACAAACTCTTGGTCTTAGAATTTCTTCACAGTCATCAAATGCTTAAAAATGATGACAAGTTTAGTTTTAAAAACCTAATGGAGAACCAGGGATGAAGTTTGGTTGGTAGAACACTTGCTTGGTCAGTAATTTTTGCACAGTGGAGTGAGAGGCAGAGGGATCAGAAGTTCAAGGTCATCCTAGCTACATAGTGAGTTTGAGGACAGCCTGGGGTACATGAGTGTTTGCTCCAGGAACAGAAGAGGGTCTGAACATATGGCTCAGCAGTTAAGAGCTCTGGCTAGTCCTCCAGAGGACCAAAGATCAATTCCCAGCACCCATACAGCAGCTAACAGCAATATGTAAACCAGGCTCCAAAGGCTAAGCTACCCTCTTCTGACCTCTGTGGGCATGTTCATGATGCACATATTTACATATAGGCAGACACCCACACAAATAGGATTAAAATCAATAATATCTCAAAACGAAGTTTTCAAAGAAAACTTAAGTGGATTTTATTTGTAATACTAGAATCAGGCGGCGACTCACATGGAGTGAGTGTGTAGTGAGCCAACTAGGAGACAGCCTAGTTCTGACATAAAAGGTCTTCAGAGACCTTCACAATATCCCTGTGGGCTGACAAAGTCAAAGGGACTGTTTTGAAAATCAAACCTGACATACCCGAACGCAGACGCTTCCTGGTTGACATTCACGAACAAGAATAAACCCATTTTGTTAACACATGTCAGGCTGGGAGGATAGAAAACTGTCTTAAGAGTTGCTTTGTCTGATGTTTTTCTCAAGCCCATTAACTGTCCGGACTCCTAGGTAATAGCTGGAAACCCCTAATTTGCTTTATGGTCTGTTCTGTTGTGATGGCACATACTCTGAACCTTCCAGAAAATTCCACAGCACTCTTGGGAGAAGTTGCACTTGGGAAAAGCAAATGACCATTTTGGTACTGCTATAAGAAAAGTGCAATCGCCTCCTAAAATGGGCTCACAAAAAGCCACAGGGCTCCTGAATGCATTTTGAAACCCCTTGTTTGATATTGGAGGCAAAGGAACATTCCTACACGGCCCATGCCTTTCTTACTGATGCATGGCATTGAGCTCTCTGAAATGACAGAGCTCTGGAGGGTGAGAGCAACATGAAGCATGCACGACAAACATGTTCCAGGCACGGCAGAGCTCAGGGCTGATGCGACCAGAGGGCAGCAGCTTTTAAGCCCTCCCTCGGTGGTTTAAATGAAAATGGCCCCTCTGAGCTCATAGGAAGTGGCACTATTTAAAAAGTTAGGAGGCATGGCCTTGGACTAGATGTGGCCTTGGACTAGATGTGGCCTTGTTGGGGAAGATGTGGCCTTGTTGGAGGAAATGTGTCACTGGTGGTAGGCTTTGAGGTTTCAGGTGCTCCAGCCAAGGCCCAGTGTCTGTCTCTCCCGCTTCCTGCTGCCTGCCAACCCAGATGTAGGACTCCTGGTCTATTCTCTGGTGCCATGTCTGCCTGCACGCTGCTATGTTTCCCACCATGACCATAATGGACTAAAGCTCCCAAGTGTAAGCCAGCCCTACTTACACGTTGTCCTTTCTAAGAGTTGCTGTGGTCATGGTGTCTCTTCACAGCAACAGTATCCCTAAGACCCTCCCCTTAGATGATACCCAAGATGTCAGCTCTGATCACCCACTTCCTTTGAAGTTCTGCTAGTGTCCCATCTGCCACGCCTTTCCTGGTGAGCCGTTGCTCCGGGGCTCCTTCCCTTCCTTGCTACCATTTCCTCACCTTCTGTGTATTATTTATTGCCTCTCTCCCAACTATGAGTAGCATGTGCAGAGCGGGGCTGATCAGTGTTCTACTGTCCCTCCCTATCACATCCAGTGTTCCTCGATATCATGTCTGCAGCATCCAGATCAGTGTCTGGCATACAAGAGGATCCAAGAACCAGTTTGTGGGTGAGTGAACTAGCGTTGGGGTTGCCTGTCCATTTTATCCTTGGGCTTCATTTTCAATCAAACAGTAAAAGGTCACTCCGGGAAAGACAAGCCCAGAACCAGCTGGTCACTGACCCTTTAACATGTGCATAAGGGAAAACCAACGCCTGCCTTCTGCGTGCTTTCACTCACACAACACTTGCGTTACCAGGCGCGTAGGAGTCAAGCTGGCCACTTAGCAGAGTTGGCTGCAGACCAGACGCTCCTTTACACAGCTTCCCAGCGGCTCTGCTAGAACCTCCCAGAGAACTAAGCTATTCAGTCAGAGGCTCGTTATACACAGTGCAACAAGACAACAGTGGAGAAATGCCAAGGGTGTTGGGGGAGGGACGTGAACGTTCCCCGTGCTCTTTGGAGCAACCTAACCTCCACACCTTCAGCCACCGGGCAGCTCCCTAATCCAATCCCTCTGTGCTTTCACATGGGCTGCATTATGAAATACGGGGCATGGATTGATTGATTAAATTACCATTGATCAGTAAGCAATCCAAACTTCAGCCCCTTTCTCTGCCCTTCCCTCCAAAGTTGGTTCTAGCTCCCATCCTTATAAACTTTCTAAAAGTTGCCCCTTAAACCTAAGTTTCAAAACACAGTAAAACGGCTTATTACAAATAATGAACCAGCAGAGATTTCCCCTCCCACCAAAGGCATTTGTGAAACTGTGGACAGGAAGTAAGACAAAGATCCGTATCTTTCAAATTCTTACTGCTCTCTCACAACCCAGAGTCTGTTACTTGCCTTTAAGATAGTAAGGTTAGAGACCTGTGCCTCTAGGTAGCACGTGATGAGACCCCTTGAGGAAGAGTAAGAAATCTGGAAGTCGGGTTTTCAGTCAGCCACCATCAGCCAGCATCTGAATTCCGGGTTTGCTAACCACCACCAAAGAGGGAGGGTTACATTTGTTCTGTTTGTTAATCACTGCTGAGGGCGGGCCAGGGGGTGATGGATGTGGAAATCAGGCAGCCCTGGGAGAGGGTGTTCTTTGCATCAAAGAACTGGCTCACCCAGACCTTGTCACGCACATGCACTTTCAAACCAGCATGCCAGCGCTTGCCTTAACCTGGGCACCCTAGTGAGCTGGGGCTCAGCAAAGCAGAACTGAAGGGGCCTAGCCAAGGGCAGGCGGAAACACAGCCAAGATGAAAGTCCTTTCTTCAAGGCTTACAAAGACTCCATTCAGTCCAAGCTGGGGTGACGCATTATAAGGGAGGGAGGGGGGGACTTTTTTGTTTTACTTTTAATTGATTCTTTGTGAGTGTCATACTGTGCTCCCCAGTCCCGCTCATCACACACCTCCTATATCTGTCCTTTGCCTTTTAACACATAAACAAGCAAGAAAACAACAAAAAGTATAAACAATATCTCATCGTGGAAGCTGTAGTGCATCACAGTGTGTCCCACAGTACGTCTGTCTGTCCATACATCTTTACTTGCAAATGTTCACTGCAGTGAAGCATTGGTCTGGTTTGAGATCTCGGGCTTCTGTGACATCATCAGGGTTTTCTACTCAGAATGAAAAGAGACAAACAGGGTGCTGCCATCTGGCTCACAGCAAGGAGAGCCACGCCCTGGAGGCTCACAGAGGAAACACAGTGTACCTCTGTCCTTGATGAGCAGATGGGCAAGGTTCCTTCCACAAAAGCTCTCTGGAGAAAGTCTTTAAGCAAGCTTGCATGGACTTGGGGAAGCAAGAGGAACTGTAGCCTCAGAGTCTTTATGACAGACACATGTTTTATGAAGCCTGGGCCCTGGGCCCTGGGCCCTTCCTAGCAGTCTTGATAGGAAAATCATCAGGCTCATCTGGGTCCTGGAACGGGAAGGCTTGTTCTTATTTCCAGCAGGCCCATGGGGTCATAGGTTCAAATCAGGAAGAGGGCAGAAGATGACAAGGATCTGTCATAGCATCACCAGAGGGTGCCTTGCATGCTTTGTTCATGAGATTTGACTCTACTCTTAGACTGGTGTGTGTGTGTGTGTGTGTGTGTGTGTGCGCGCGCGCGCGGTTGTGTGTACATGTGAACACACAGACACAGGGGTGTATCGGTGTCAGGAGCGTTTCTGTACTGGGCACCAGAAAAGGGAATGTGGCATGTCTGATACTCCTAAGTTTGATCCTTTAAGAACTGCTGCCCAGGAGAGTCAGTCCAGCCCAGGGATAGGTTCCATTTCTTGCATCACATCTCTCCTGCCTGTACAGGGAAAGGTCAGCTTTGACCCAAGGATTTCTGAAGCACAATAACTTGGGCTTGGGGCATATACCAGTGGAGTAAAGGGATAGATCCTGGAATAAAACCACCTTGTGTGGAGTAATGAGCAGATGCCCCCCACAATGAATGAAGAGCAGCTGGTGTTTGGAGGAGGAAGGAGGTATGAAGGTTTGCAGGGGACAGTTTTGTGCCAGGAGATGACAGCTATCTGGGAAGGTTAGCGATGTAAAGAAATTTCCTTCTCAGTAGTTCACCCTGCCCGATCCTTCAGATACCTGAGCCCATGGGTAAGGGGCCCAGGGCCTACAAGATGACAGAGGATCTACACAACAATTTAAGACTTGAAAAATCTGAATCCAGAACCCAAACATGGCAAAATCAAATCGATGAATTGCCCTGGTTTTATTTCTGCTGCTGTGGTGAAATAGGTAAACAGAAGCGTAGGGGACATGGGCTTATTTTAGCTTTCAAATCCAGATTCTAGTCCTTCACTGTGGAGAAGTTAAGATGGCAGGAACCTGAAGCAGCAGGCAGAAGATCCTGAAGCAAGGGCAGAGAAAAATGAATGCACGAACGAAGGCTTAGCACTTATCTAGCTTTCCCCACGTGTATACAGTCCAGGGACCTAAAGCAAGGGATGGCACTGCCCTCTCTCAGGTGGGATCTCTCCATCAATTGTAGCAAGCAAGACAATCTGCTATGGACACAGTCATAGGCCAACCCAATGTAGACGATCTAGGTGAATCTGCATTGTATCAAGTTGGTAATGAGATTAACAGTCATTTTAATGCTTTAAAACATATCTATATGATTATAGCTACATAACAATATACTCAACTCAATTCATCAAGTTATATAAACAATCAATGCAAAGTTAAAAACTGGGTTTGGAACCCACACACACAAGATCTACATAAAATTCAAGTATAGAGAGTGTGGGCAGCCCCGAGTGAGTGAACTGCCTGGTGAATGAGTGTTGTGACATGAACATGACCTGTGAGGATTCTGAGAACAACTGTCCATAACAAACTGGCAAAGCCGATATCCACATGGGCCAGCTAAGAAGCAGAGACCCTCACGGAATCCCACCATTGTTGTGTGGGTGTCTTCATTCTCTCACCACCACACCTAGCCAGGCTGCTGGCATCCAAGCCTTCAGGAAGCAGCATCTGGGCACCACAGCATGTATGTGCGATCCCAGTGCTGAGGAGGCAGACAAAGAAAGAGTCCTGGTGCCCAGTGGCCAGCCAGTCTAGAGGAGTCGGTAAGTACAGCTGCAGTGAGAGACAGTGACTGAAGAGAGTACAAGAGAGTAAAATAGAGGAAGACATCATGTCATCCTCCATACTTGCACAGGCATGCACACAAGTACACACACACATATACAAGCATGAGCACATACACATATACAGACACACACACACAAGCATGAGCACACACAAACAAGTAGGAGCACACTCACACACCCACACTCACACATACTTAAAAGCATGAGCATACACATATATATGTACATGCATACAGATATAAGCACATGAGCACACTCACAAGTATGAGCACACACACATATACACGCGCGCGCACACACACACACACACACACACACACACACACACACGAGAGAGAGAGAGAGAGAGAGAGAGAGAGAGAGAGAGAGAGAAGACCGAAGTGGAACCACAGACACAGATAGATAGATAGGTGGAGGAATGGGTGGATGGATGGATGGATGGATGGATGGATGGATGGATGGGTGGATGGATGGGTGGATGGGTGGATGGGTGGATGGATGGATGGATGGGTGGATGGATGGGTGGATGGATGGATGGATGGGTGGGTGGGTGAATGGGTGGATGGATAGACAGACAGATGGGCAGATGGGTGGGTAGATAGACAAGAGATGGGACAGGGGATGCACTTGCCATCATCTCATGGTTTCCCTACTGGGCCCCTTGTTATTGGTTCTCTCTGTGCCTCATACTTCCATTGTTCATTAGTCAGCAAACTTCTGCCTGGCTAAAGCTACCTCCATTTGTTGATGGACACACCCCTAACACTGAGTCAGCACACAGAAGTTTTTAGTAGATCGCTGCTGAATGAAAGATGCTCTGACAAAACTCAGTGCCATGTCATTCTGTAACATCCAAACTAACACACAAATGCTGAGGGATTACATTCAGAGGATCTAAGTCAACTTTTTCCCATGCTGAAAAACATCCTTGCGGGGAGCATTCTGAAAGAGACAGAGGCAAGATGTTTCTCAAGTGTGCTGACTACACAGAAGGCAGCCAATTACAGAGGGTACACAAGTGCTCTTCAAAATTAAGGCTGGAAGTTTACATCTTCTGTTGCTGTACCTATAAGACTGGCCTCCCAACTCCAGAGCTACCAAGGCCCCAAACTGTCCACAATGACTTGAGTGACCAGTGGCTGAACTAAGTTCTAAATTCTACTAAAACTCACTGTAAAAATGAAAAGGACTGGATTGGCTCTTCCCTATTAAATCTATTTTAATATATTTTAATAATATCCTGCCAACCTTACTAAAGTATGTAATAGCATCTCTGGATAATATCAGTCTGGATAAACTCAAGGAGGATTTGTTAAAGAACCACTCAAGAAAATTATCTTTAAAAAGGGACAGAGTCAGAAAACATACCTGTACAAGGTGCATACTTGTGCACGAGTGCACATGAGCACTTGTGTGTGTGCACGCGCACCCACACCCACACCCACAATTCTTGGAAAATGTTTTCTTCCTATCAGACACTAGATCCAGGTTACAACTCCAGTTCTCCAGCAATATAAAACCCTTGTGGTTTTCCAAGAGTCATAACCTTCTCACCTGGAACACGGATGAAGGAATGCACACATCCTGAGGTCACTCAATGAAAATTTACCTTAGTACATAAGCTCTTAGCACATGCGCTTAGTCAAAGGGCTGTCTCTGAGATCTGAACATTGCTTTGTGACATTGTCTTTCTTCATATTTACCCTTAAATAACCTTTCACATATGAAAGACCTTTCCCACATATAAATCCTTTAGCAAATACATGAAATCATATATATGCAATCCTTATCTGTAAAACTATGGTTCAATTTATCCAGATTTTATAGGTATATAGATATAAAATCATATATGGCTTTAATATCTGTAAAGATTGGAGTGGTACAATGAGCTACTCTAATGTCACTCTTATTTAGTTTCAGGTCACACCCTGAGAAAGAGGGTAAGGGTGGACAAATGACCTGGGTAGTGCTTGGCAGTTTATTGATGGGGAGTAAAGGGGAGGAAATATCTTTGAGCTAGCTGACTCATGTTCCTAAGGTCCTGCCATCTGAAACTCCCTTGCGTGACCTCCCCAAGAATGGAAAGACTCACCTCATGGTTAACAGTTTATTTAAATTGTGCAATGCCTGTGTACCCATTGCTCTTAGGAGCCAGAAGAAGGGCATCTGACCCTCTAGGACTGTGGCTGCAGAAGATGAGCAGCTGTGTGTGTGTGTGTGTGTGTGTGTGTGTGTGTGTGTACGTGCACGTGCATGTGTATGCAGAGAACTGCACCAGATCCTGTAGGACAGTACTTTTCCCTGAGCCGTCCCACCTGCCCCCACTCCTCACTTTCACACAGATAGATCTGTAGTCCTTTACTGTGCAGAAGGAACATTACTCCACTTTATCTAAGAAGTTCCTTTTTCACATGAAAATATGCCAATTTGTGAGAAAATGTGGCTCAGCTACAAGGCCTGCTAGACCTTGTCAGTGTCCAGAACCAGAGTCAGCAGAGCACAGCCCATCCCTAAACAAACTGTGCACCGAGCTAAGATAGCAGAGATTAGGTACGATGGATTCGCCAAGAATGATACCCTCAAAAACACCATTTGGTGGACTCATGACTAGGGAAAGTTAGAGTCTTCCTGTATCTTTCCCTGTCAATAACAATCTTCAATTTGTGGTCCAGATCCTCCAGAGTGCGAGACATTGAATAAGACTTGACCATAAAATTCAGAGACTGCACCAGGTGCCAACACACCACTGGCATGACTACCACCACCCCATGCCCACTGTGGCTGAGTTTCTCCACATGGTAAATCAGTGATTGTCATCTCTGGGCACCAGCACCAGCCTGCCTGCCTGGGCAAAGCCAGAGGCCAGCAGCAGACACACACACACACACACAGAGAGAGAGAGAGAGAGAGAGAGAGAGAGAGAGAGAGACAGAGACAGAGACAGAGACAGAGACAGACAGACAGACAGACAGACAGACAGAGAAAGGGAGAGTGGAAGCCCTTCAGGAGCTGTGGGAAAAGCATGGCCCTAAGCTCCAGCCTTGGGTTTGGCTGCTCTGATTCATCACAGGGGAAAGTACAGGATCAGGCCTTCCCTTCTGGAGAGCATGGACTCACAAGCTACCAGAGCTCTCTCACAGAATGTGGGTACCACTAAGGGAAGTAAGACATGAGCAGTCCTCATTGCAATACCTACTTGTATGTTCACATGATAAGAAAAGCTTAAACTGTTAGCACTGGACAGAGATGGGCAATAGGCCATAGGACAGTTTACAAACAGTTGTGAAGAAATATGTGAGACACCAAGGATTGCAAAAGCAGCAGAAAGTGAATTTAAAAACAAACAAAAAACCATGCAAGCAAGCAAGCAAACAAACAAACAGGCTTGCATTTCTAGAACAGATCTCAGAGCTAAATGGGAAAAAATATCTTCAAACAATCAGACCCTTTGCTCAAAAAGGACATGCTGCCTCTGTTTCCAAGGCATTGCAGGCAAGAAAGACATTTGGCACAGATTTTTTTTTTCCCATTCCCGACACCACACACACAGGCTTGCCACAGACTGTGAAAAAACTCTTCCGGGATGGTGCATCTATATCGCAGCTCATACACATTGTGAAAGAGGGGCCACAAAGACTGTGAGGGTCAGAATACCAAGAAGTCTGTGGTGAAAAGGTCTCTGCATAAATTAAACCAGAACAATGGCATTAGTAATGGGCAAGCCAATGTGGAAGGGGGAGGGTCTCACCCCTGGGCAAAGAAGAACAGGCTACTGGGAGAGTTAACCTCTGCTAGGCAAGAGTCTTTATTGACTGTCCACCATAAAGTGGTCAGTCCTGATACCAAATACACAAAAACAACAAAAACAGACTCAGCAGCCTATATCTGCACTTGTGTTAAACACACACACACACACACACACACACACACATGTAATAATTATTAAAGAAGAAGAGGCTATCAGTTTGGGAAAACACAGGTGGGGTTGGAGAGAGGATAGGAGGGGAGGAATGATGGAATTCTATTTTGTTTTAAAATATAAAAAAGTGACCAAAAATATAATCACCATTACAGGAATTTAAATATCCATACAACATAAGTGATGAAAACATTCAGATATTTGAGATTCAGAGACAGCAAAACATGTTGAAATCTAAACTATTTTTAAAAGTTATCATTCAAAGCAAAAGGGAAAGTAAACCATTTGAACTTCCACAAATAAAAGCCAGATTAAAAGAAAAACAAACAGAGAACAATCAACAACGAGCACACAAACAACGCTAACACTGCACCACACACATGAAACATGGGTGTTAACACCCCGAATGGAGACAGGGTAATTGCTAACTGTGATTAAGATGTGAGTGTGTAATTCCCCACGGAGGAAAAGCAAACAGCTCAACCGGCTAAGGAGACAGACGCCAGAGACTGAAGCAGCTCCACGGAGAGGTAGAGCCCGGGATGGAGCAAAGGGAAGCTTCCCTTCCTAGTGTCTCACTCTTTAGCCAAAAGCAGTGCAGGCTGAAGATTACATGCGAGAATGTCAGCGGTACACACAGCCACAAGGAAATCTATCAGCTGCTCGACTGCGCAACTAAGTGTGAATGTTCACAGGAAATGGATCAAAGGAACTGAAAAAGAGGAACATAAATGACAAACTGCCTTTCAGTAAGGAGTAACTAATTGCAAAGCCGGCCTCCTCCTGTGCTGAGGGGGGTGATGTACCTTGGAAATCGGTTTTCCCTGATGGCAGTTGATCCCTCCGATGTGGATCACGTTGGGCATCACAGGTCTGGGGAACTCTAAGATGAAGTCTGAGCGTAACAACCAAATGGACACTGGGCTGAAGAGGTCTGTCATAGTCACCGGGGTCTGCAGAACTTCAGAGGCAATATCTGTAGCAGTTTTGAAAAATGAGTGACAAAATGCACGCTCCCCCATGTAGGAGAGGAGGTTCCACACTCTTTCGGTGAAAGTCATGGTGTCTGTGAATTTCAAGAGACTTCTGGGGACATAAGAAGGAGGACTGGGGCACTGGGCAGCATCTTCAAGATAATGACAAAATATTCCCCTGCTGAAGACCACGGACGGGAGAGAAAAGTACTTGGCAACAGTTAAGCCACACACATCGAAGGGATCCAGAAACACAGCATCAAAAGAAGTCTGCTTCAAGTACTCCACTAACTTCTTGTCTTTAAACAAACTCTGACAGTGTGAAAACAGTAAATCGAAGAAAGCTTTAGCTGGAGAATTTAGGAGAGGAAGTATACCTCCTTCTTCTTGACTTTTCCACTGAGAATCAACAAATAATTTGAACTCCCGGTTTAAATCTTCAGGAGTGTGAGAAACTGCATACGTCTTCACTGTAAAATTCTGTGATTTCCCCAGCTGCCAACTCACCTCTGGAACAGCTACCACCACCTCATGGCCTTTGTGAATGAGTTTTTCCACAACCATCTGCATGGTGAACCAGTGACTCCCATCCATGGGCACCACCAGCAGCCTGCCTGCCTGGGCCAAGCCAGAGGCCAGCAGCAGGCACACACAGAGAGGAAGGGAGGCTGGGAAGGCTGTGGGAGCCATGGGAGAAGTGCAGCCTGAGGCAATCCAGCTGCTGAGGTCTGTGCTCAGAACTCTGAAGAGGAAGTGTGAGCCAGAGAGAAATCTACTGCTCAGGAGGGCGTGTACTCACACCGCAGTTAAGGAGAATGATTTACTTAGGAGAAAGGTAATGAATGAGTAAGCATGATTAAGAAACGTGTTTGCTTTTTTAAGAGGAAGGGCTTGTGACCCCTTTCTTGGGCAGAATCACACAATGTGAGCTTAGAAATAGTTATGAGGAAATATACGAGACCCTAAGGAGTACAAATGTTTTGACAAAAGGAAGCAAGTATCAAAGAAACTTACATTTCTAGGATTGGTCTCAAAGTAAAATATGAACACATTTTTCGGTGACCAGACAGAATCTATTCCAAAGGGATTTGCTGCCTTCAAAGGCTCAAGAAGAAGTTCCTGAGCCTGTCCTCCAGAGAGACAGTGAATCAACTCTGCCAGACAGCAATGCTGCTCTCTGTGCACTCTCAGTGGGATTCTCATTCCATTCACAAACACTCTGCCTTCTGACTTGTTGACATGAGACTGACAGCCATCTCCACAGACCACCCCAGGGACTTAAAGGAAGGTGACCATCCACCTCCTTACAACAGTCCCTCTGATGCACCTGAAGCCACAAGCAGACATATTCTATGGAGACGCAGAGAGCTCTGCTGTGATGTCCCTCAGTTACCCGGGGAACTTCTTACACTGCTATGGCTCTGTCTCCCATGGCACTGTAGCATCTGGGGATTGTTTCCACCTTGTGGCTGCTTTGAATAGTGCTGTCATCAGCACCACATGCAGGTTCTCAGGAATTGCTCTCAGGTCCTTCAGCTAGGACAAAGGCTGCTAGCTCATGAGGAGATTCTAGGGTTCAGTGCTAAGGACCACCAGGCAGCTCCACACGGGGCTGCATCATTTTAATTTCCCACCAGGCCTGCATTATTGTCTGGTCCCCACATCACTCTGAAGCCATTTTTACTTTTTCTTCTTCTTTTTTTTTAGTGTACTCTTCCTGGTGCTGTGCATGGCATCTTGTAGATCTTGTGGTTTCTGCTTGCATTTTTGTAAGCACTCCCATCTCCTGCCTGATCATCCCAGGACAAGAGAACAACACTTGAATTTGACAGTCCTGTCACTGGAGTGTCTAACCTTCAGAAACAACACTGTCTCCCTTTCCCATCAATTGGTTGAAAATCTCTCATTCGCCAAATACAGTAGAATGTGAGAAAAATCTTCACCTATAATAAAGCCTTGACTTTCAGCACACACAGCATCTATTCAGAATAATTGCTCCAACTAGACAGAAGCTCCATGAGCTGTATAGACTTTGGGTCTGGTTATCTTTGGTATGTGATTTTTTAAAATCTGCAAGATTCTGGTTTGGTTCTGATTTTTGGTTTGGGGTTTTATATTTGTTGTTTGTTTGTTTGGGACAGGGTTTCTCTGTGTAATCCTGGCTGCCCTGGAACTCTCTCTGTAGATCAGGATGATATTGAACTCAGAGATCCACCAGACTCAGCCTCATGAGTGCCAGGATGAAAGGTATGCATATTTCCAAGGATTTTTAAATAATGTTTATTTAAACTTTTTAAAAGTTGGACATGTCCCAGATTATTTTGCATATTTTAGGTATTATTTATTATTTATGTGTATGTGTATTTTGCATCCATGTATGTATGTACACCACATCATGCAGTGCCCATAAAGAATATAAGAAGTCTGTGGGCCTGTAGTTACTTTATACGTTGTGATGTGATTGCTGGGAATTAAGTATGGGTTCTTCTCATAAGAAAATGATATTCTGACAGCAGGGCAGGGGGGCGGTTTAACCACCCAGGAGTGCAGAGAAATTGGCCTGCACAGGTAGAGCCATGCCTGTTGCTCAGAGGTTCACGCCCGGAAACCTCTGGCGGAAGTCCTCCAATCTCTTTGTCCGGCTTGGGACCACCCTCTGCCACCTTGTACCATATCCAAGTGACACATGGAGGTAGCTAAGCACTCAGGAGTGCAGAGAGCCCAGGCAGCACAGGTAGGACCACCTCTGCTGCTCAGAGGAAACAGCCGGAAACCCTGAGGACACAAAAGCCTAGGAGCAGCCTGGGACAGGAGTCTTCTGATTTCCACCTGCGTCCAGAGTTGATTGAGGCCACAGAGCTACATACCCAAATACAACCACAAGAGAGCTGGTCTCCCAGGAGTACCTACATCCTGTGTGCACAGAGAGAATGGGTCTCCCAGGAGCACAGATATAGAGGCTTGCATGACAGATAAGCCACAGTCAGAAACAGCAACACCAAATAACACCAGAGATAAAAAGATGGCAAAAAGCAAATACAAGAACATTACCAACAGAAACCAAGGCAACATGGCACCATCTGAACCAAGTTCTCCAACAACAGCAAGTCCTGGATACCCCAACACACCAGAAAAGCAAGACCTGGATTTAAAATCCCATCTCATGATGCTGATAGAGGATTTCAAGAAGGACATAAATGACGCCCTTAAAGAAGTACAGGAGAGCCAGGTGGTGGTGGTGCACTCCTTTAATGACAGCACTCTGGGAGGCAGAGGCAGGCAGATTTCTGAGTTCGAGGCCAGCCTGGTCTACAGAGTGAGTTCCAGAACAGCCAGGGCTACACAGAGAAACCCTGTCTTGGGGGGAGGGGGAAGAAGTACAGGAGAACATGAGCCAACAGGCAGAAGCCCTTAAAAAGGAAACACAAAAATCACTTAAAGAAATACAGGAGAACATGGGCAAAAGCTCTTAAAGAGGAAACACAAAAATCCCTTAAAGAATTATAGGAAAACACAAACAAACAAGTGAAAAAACTGAACAAAACCATCCAGAATCTAAAAATGGAAGTAGAAACAACTAAGAAATCACAAAGGGAGACAACTTTGGAGACAGAAAATCTTGGAAAGAAATCAGGAGTCATAGATGCAAACATCAACAACAGAATACAAAAGATAGAAGAAAGAATCTCAGGTGCTGAAAACACCATAGAAAACATTGATTCAACAGTCAAAGAAAATGCAAAATGCAAAAAGCCTGTAACCCAAAACATCCAGGAAATCCAAGACACAATGAGAAGACCAAACCTAAGGATTATAGGTATAGAAGAGATCAAAGATTTACAACTTAAAGGGCCACTAAATATCTTCAACAAAATTATAGAAGAAAACTTCCCTAACCTAAAGAGAGAGATGCCCATGAACATACAAGACTGGGCCAGAAAAGAAATACTTCCTGTCCCATAATAATCAAAACAACAAATGTTTGTTTGTTCTACTAAACAAAGAAAGAATATTAAAAGCAGTAAGAGAAAAAGGCCAAGTAACATATAAAAGAAGATCTATCAGAATTACACCAGACTTCTCACCAGAGACCATGAAAGCAAGAAGATCCTGGGCAGATCTCATACAGACTCTAAGAGAACACAAATGCCAGCCCAAACTACTATACCCAGCAACACTCTCAATCACCAAAAACAGAGAAACCAAGATATTTCATGATAAAACCAAATTTACACAATATCTTTCCACAAATCCAGCCCTACAAAGGATAATAGATGGAAAACGCCAATATAAGGAGGGCAACTACACCCTAGAAAAAAAACAAGATAATAATCTTCTTTCAACAAACCGAAAAGAAGATAACCACTCAAACATAAAAATAACATCAAAAATAACAGGAAGCAACAATCACTTTTCCTTAATATCTGTTAACATCAATGGACTCAGTTCCCCAAGAAAAAGACATAGACTAACAGACTGGATACATAAACAGGACCCAGCATTTTGCTTGCCACAGGAAACACACTTCAGTGTCAAAGACAAACACTACCTCACAGTAAAAGGCTGGAAAACAATTTTCCAAGCAAGTGGTCCCAGGAAACAAGCTGAAGTAGCCATTCTAATATTGGATAAAATTGACTTTCAACCAAAAGTCATCAAAAAGACACGAAAAACAATTTTCCAAGCAAATGGTCCCAGGAAACAAGCTGAAGTAGCCATTCTAATATTGGATAAAATTGACTTTCAACCAAAAGTCATCAAAAAGACACGAAAGGACACTTCATACTCATCAAAGGAAAAATCTACGAAGAACTCTCAATTCTGAACCTCTATGCTCCAAATGCAAGGGCACCCTCATTAATAAAAGCAACTTTACTAAAGCTCAAAGCACACATTGCACTTCACACAATAATTGTGGGTGACTTCAACACTCTACTCTCAATGGACCAATCAGGGAAACACAAACTAAACAGAGACACAGTAAAACTAATTGACATTTTGAACCAAATGGATTTTATACACACACACACACACACACACACACACACACACACACACTATATATATATATATATATATATATATAAAACATTTCATGCTAAATCAAAAGAATATACCTTCTTCTCAGCACCTCATGGTACCTCCTCCAAAATCGACCATATAATTGGTCACAAAACAGACCTCAACAGATATAAGAAGATCAAACTAATCACTAATCTCATGCTTCCTATCAGATCACTATGGAGTAAGGGTGGCCTTTAATAGCAACAAAAACAACAGAAAGCCCACATACACATGGAAACTGAACAATGCTCTACTCAATGATACCTTGGTCAAGGAAGAAATAAGAAAAGAAATCAAAGACTTTTTAGAATTTAATGACAATGAAGGCACAACATACCCAAACTTATGAGACACAATGAAAGTAGTGCTAAGAGGAAAACTCATGGCTCTGAGTGCCTCTAAAAAGAAACTGGAGAGAGCTAGCAGCTTAACAGCACACCTGAAAGCTCTAGAACAGAAAGAAGATAATATACCCAAGAGGAGTAGAAGGCAGGAAATCAACAAACTCAGGGCTGAAATCAACCAAGTAGAAACAAAAAGAACCATACAAAGAATCAATAAAACCAGGATCTGGTTCTTTGAGAAAATCAACAGAATAGATAAACCTTTAGCCAGACTAGTCAGTTTGGCAGTTCCTCAGAAAAGTGGGCATAATACTATGGGAGGACCCTGTTATACCACTCCTGGGCATATACCGAGAGGATTCTCCAGCATGTAATAAGGTCATATGCACCACTATGTTCATAGCAGCCCTATTTATAATAGCCAGAAGCTGGAAAGAACCCAGATGTCCCTCAATGGAGGAATGGATACAGAAAATGTGATACACACACACACACACACACAATGAAGTACTATTCAGCTATTAAGAACAATGAATTCATGAAATTCTTAGACAAATGGATGTACCCTGAGTGAAGTAAGCCAATCACAGAAGAACATACATGGTATGCACTGATAAGTGGATATTATATAAATGGATAAGTAGATAAGTGGTTATTAGCCCAGAAGCTTGGAATAACCAAGATACATATCACATATCAAATGATGCCAAAGAAGGAGGAAGAACAAAGAATGGATACTCTGGTCCTTTGTAGAAAGGGAACAAAATACCCACAGAAGGAGATACAGAGACAAAGCATGGAACAGAGTCTGAGGGAAAGACCATCCAGAGACTACCCCACCTAGTGATCTATCCCATATACAGTTATGAAACCCAGACACTATTATTGATGCCCACAAGTGCTTGCTGACTGGAGCTGGATATAGCTTTCACCTGGGAAACTCTCCTAGTGCATGACAAATACAGAGGGGGACACTCTCAGCCAAACATTGAACTGAGCACAGGGTCCCCAATAGAGGAGTTAGAGAAAGGACCCAAGGAGCTGAAGAGGTTTGCAACCCCATAGGAGGAACACAGTATTCCCATAGCTCTCAGGGACAAAACTATCAACCAAAGGGTACCCATGGCTCGAGACACATAGGCAGTAGAGGATAGCCTTGTCACCAAAGGGAGGAGAGGCCCTTGGTCCAGGAAAGACTTAATGTCATAGTGTAGAGGAATACCAGGACTGGGAAGTCAGAGAGGGCTGATTAGGGAAGAGGAGATAGCATTCTGTGGGAATAATAACAAGAAGACCCAAAGAAGACAAACACAACTGAGAAAACACCGCTCAGTGAGGAACAGCCTTATCATCCAAAGCTGACCCTCTCTTCACCTGCTTAAGGGAAGATGATGTACCTTGGAAAGTGGCTTTCCATGGTGGCAGTTGATCCCACCAACGTAAACCATGTTGGGCATCACAGGTCTGGGGAACTCCAGCACAAAGTCAGTGCGAAACATCCAAATGGACACTGGGCTGAAGAGGTCTCTCATAGTCACAGGGGTCTGCAGAACTTCAGAGGCAATTTCTACAGCAGTTTTGAAAAAATAGGGGCAAAATGCACGTTCCTTCAGGTAGGAGACATGGTTCCACACTCTCTCCTTGAAAGTCATGGTGTCTGTGAATTTTGAGAGAATTCTGGGGACATAAGAAGGAGAACTAGGGCACTGGGCACCATCATCCAGATAGTGGCAAAATATCCCCCCACTGAAGACCATGGATGGGAGAGAAAAGTACTTGGCAACAGTTAAGCCACACACATTGAAGGGATCCAGAAACACAGCATCAAAAGAAGTCTGCTTCAAGTACTCCACTAACTTCTTGTCCTTGAACAAACTCCGACAGTGTGAAAACAGTAATTCAAAGAAACCTTTGCCTGAATGCTTCAGTAGAGAAAACATTTCTATTTCTCGAGTTTTCCATTGGTTGTGAGCAAAAAACTTGAAGTGGTGGTTCAAATCTTCCAGAGTATAAGAAACAGAGTAACTTTTCACTGTGAAATTCAGTGATTTTCCCAGGTGCCAATTCACCTCTGGGATGACTACCACCACCTCATGCCCTCTATGGCTCAGTTTCTCCACAATCATCTGCATGGAGAACCAGTGGCTCCCATCTATGGCCACCACCAGCAGCCTGCCTGCCTGGGCCAAGCCAGAGGCCAGCAGCAGGCACACACACAGAGGAAGAGAGGCTTGAATATCTGCAGGAGCCATGGCCAAAGTGCAGCCCAGGAGGACATATGGGCTGGGACTCTGTGCTCTGATATTTTGGGAAGAGGAAAGCTTATGGAAACTAGAACACCTCTCCATGCAGGAAGGTGTAGCCTCATAGTCATTAAGAAGGTACACTTCATGACAATGACTGACTTTTGAGAACAATGACAATAGAGCCATTATTGAGATGCCTACTTGTCTGTTTTTCAGATAAAAAGGGCCTATGACCCTTTTCTTGGGCTGAAACACTTAACTTGAGCTTAGCAATAGTTATGAAGAAATACACTTGACTCTGTGTCCAAACATTTTCCCAAGAGGAAGCAAGAAAGGGTCAACAAATCCCACATTTGTAGAACTGGTCTCAAAGTAAAATCTGGACAGTTTCTTTAGGCCACCACACTGTATCCCACAGGGATTTGCTGCCTCTGCTTCCAAGGCCTAAGGGGAGAATCCTTAGCATGGCCCTCAGAGAGGGAAACAACTCTGCCAGATAAGCACTCTGCTGGTGTCTGCACCACAGAAGGATTCTTGTTTCACATCTAAATTCCTGGACACCTGGGATATGCTAAAGTAAGATAGGCAACTATGGTGTGGGCCACTCCAGTGACTGGGTGGCATGTGGCTGCCATCTCTTTAACTTTTCCCTTTCATATGCAATCGACAGTCACATATTCTAAAGAGAGGTTGAGACCTCTGCTCTAGGTTTCCCCAAGGAATCAATGTAATTTTGTCCCAAAGTCCCTTAAGCACTCCTTGAAGTCAGGGCATACAATTATCTTGTGTATTCATCCTATTTGCACAGTACCTAGCCATGGCTTGACTGGAGAACAAAAGGTTTGAGTTTAGGGTCAACTGTATCATGCAATTTTTCTATACAGTTTCATGGGAAACTTAGTGGTATATATCAGATAATAAAGCACACTTAGCAAGGAATCTTATAGCCATCCTAGGGGAGGGGTGACCCTTGTAACTTCCAAAACATTGCCCCCTTTTACCTTAAATGTCACCGTTAACAGATATACACCTAGTCATCTATTTACCTTGGTTACTGGGGATCACTCAGGTGATCATTTTTGAAGATGTAAAAACAGCTAATGTGCCATGTCTTCAATTCCAGTACTAGGGAGGCAGAGCCAGGTAGACTTGTGAGTTCAAGGCTTGCCTGGTGGACATAGTTAAGTTCCAGAACAGCTCAAGGTATATAACAGAACCTGTCTCAAAATAAATTCAACCTGACAAAAAAAAATGGCTACTGTGACATCTATATGTTTCTGGTTACAAGAAGGCTTGGGCTCCAATCCTCCCACAGGAAATTAGATAACAACTCCCAAGTCCTCATTTTGAAACCCTAACAATTGAAAACAAGCCCACAATGCATGAATAGTTCAGAGAACTTAATGAAATTCAAGTATAGTAAAACAGAAACAACAATTATTTTACTCATATCACACCACCCAACTCCTATTCCCAAAGCAGTGCTATACAGATAAGGAGACCATTTACGCTGAACATCAACCTGCTGGCAGAGAGGTCAGCCAGTGCTCATAATACAATGTCCTTAGTGTTCCCAGAATTCCTAGGACTGCCCCAGTGATATCTCTGGTGGCTGAGGTATTACTAGGAGAAAGGACATAGTCATGCCACATGGGGTGAAATAGACTCAAACAAAGGAAGGAAAGTCACACTTACATAGCACCTTAGTATCACTTACCAGCTATGGAACCTGACCGAGATAACTACTAAATCCTAGTCCATCTACAAAACCAGCCTGGTCAGTCTTCACAGGCATAGGAAGACATTCGAGTTTACATCACTGTTTGCACCTCTGTGTTTCTAACACATCGCAGTACATCTGCCTTCCCTAAAAATACACAGAGCTGCATTTCTGGCCATTTCAAAACAGTGTGGGGGCTGGCAGTGATGGCTCGTCCTGGTTGTCACCTTGATCAGATCTTGAACCATGTAAGAACTAAGCTGCTGGCCAGACCTGTAAGAGCTTTTCTCCATCAATTAAGTGGAAAGGGGAAGAAAGTCCTATGTTGAATGTGATGGCGCCTTTAAGCGGCAGTTTGGGTAAATGGAATTCCCAGGGGGACATTTTGCTTTTGACCTCACTGCCATCAAGCTCCACTGGACAGTTTATCTATACTGTTGCTGACACTTCTGCTATATATCTTTACTGATATCAGACTTCAGCTTCACTGAGCTTTCAAAATTGACTGAAGACCAGTGGCCGTGTTGGGATTTCTAAGACTTCAATGACATCTTAAGAATAGGTAGGTACACTCTGTCATGGACTGAGCAGTAAGCAAGCTCCCAGACCCTCCAGAGTAAAGACAGCCATGATTAGACTATCTGCAACGGACTGTGTAATCCATTGTAACAGCCCTCCTTTTAATATATATTCCTGCCATCAGGTTTGTTCCTACAGAAAACCCTTACTAATAAGGTATAATAAGGCAGATGTTTCATGCAGCTAGACCCTCTGGTTAATGATCCTGCCCATACAGGAAATCAGCCCAGTCCTATGGATCTCAGAGATCCAAAGGGCATGTTTGTGTTTGGCCAGGGAAGTTGAGCAGTAGCCCCTTCAGTCAAGAAGACCTACCAACTGGCCCTGCACATGCCCAGTGATTTCCACCACCGTGCATCAGCAAAGCCTGCCAGCAGCCCTACAAGCATAGGCACTGAAGCAGTGTGCATCTTAGTCAACTAGGAAGCTCACAAAAGCCCTCTGACTCAGAGATGCAGGGTGGAATAAATGACAATGGGATGCACCCATGGAGAATGGGTCAAGAAGATTTGAAAGCATAAGTTGGAGTTTTCAACAAAGAGACATTAGTAATTGAAGAATCAAGGATCTGTGACGTACATGAAAGAAACTAAGAGGGGGCACCAAAGAAACTGAGATCCTGAAATCACTAAGAAAATTCAGAACAAAAATCATGAAAATGGTCAAGAAACTATCAGAACATATCCCTGTCCCTGTCCCTGTCCCTGTCCCTCTCCTTCTCTCTCTCCCTCTCCCTATGCCTATAGAGCACCATGTTGCTGTCTATTACTTCTCCAGCACCATGCCTGCCATGCCTACAGCCATGTTCCATTATGATAATACTCCCAGTCTGTGAAACTGTAAGCAAACCCCCAATTAAATGCTTTCTTTCAGAAGAGTTGTCATGGTCAGGGTTTCTCTTCACAGTCAAAGAACAGTGACTAAGACAGGGAGACAACAAATCACACAGAAGAGAGTCTGAAGACTACTCACTCTCAGCAGAGTTCTCAGCACATTCCCACAGCTCAGAAGAAAATAGAATGATATACTCAAGGTGTTGCAAGGGGTGGGGGAAGGGTACTAACGAACAATATTTTACCTTGCAAATTTGTTTTTTCACAATGAGTGAGAGGCAAGGTGTGGTACCACATGCCTGTAACTCCAGCAGTCCAGTTTGAGCTCAACCTAGGCCATACAATTAGATCTGGCTTGAAAAAAAAAAAAAACAAAATAAAAACAGTGAATGATAGAGGATAAAACTTACATAAACAACTGCTTAGGAGGTCACAGTAGACCCGATGGACAGGTCCAAACGTCCTTTAACCTGATATACCATCAGCTGCTGACATCATAGCACAATGGTAAAGGCAGAAATGCCAGCAGCAACAACACTCCAGGCCTCTCCGGATGGACTGTGCAGTCGATTTATCCCTTCTATCAAGGATAAACTATGAAGCTATGAATAATGGGTGCCTACAATATGGTGAAAATTAAAAAGTCTCAAATTCAGGTCTACAACATAAAATGGAATGTGGGTAAAACGCATGAATGTTGAGAGTAGTAAATGTGCTGTGGGAGCTTTGCAGTACTCTTCTGTAGACAAGCAGCACATGTGAGCAGACTTCACCATGCACTCCTGCATAAAACCACCAAAGCAAAACAGAGGCAATGAGAACTTAGGAACAGCGAAGGTCATGTCTCCAAAATTTGAAGGCAAGTAATAGAATGGTAGTAATGCTGTATCTACTTAGAACTACCTTAGGGACTACAGAGGGTAGCACCGCCCCTGACCTGGTGGTCCTGGGTGCTGTGAGAAAGCAGCTGAACAAGCTCTGAGGGGCAAACCTGCAAGCAGCTCCCCCAATGGCCTCTGCCTCAGCTCCTGCCTCCAGAATCCTGCCTTGAGTTCCTGCCCTGACTTTCTCATTGATTTAAGCTGAAATAAACTTTTACTTCCTCAAGTTGCTTTTGATCATGGTGTTTTATCACAGCAATAGAAACCTTAATCAAGATTGTACCTATATCTCAAAACATGAATTTTTCTCCCTAAAATTTCAAAAAAGTAATAATAATGCTCACTCTTCCCATTTTTGGACAATATAACATTAGAAGCTGATGCCAAATATATTAGGCAAGAGAAATAAGTAAAGCATCCAAATAGATGCCGAAGTGGAATTGCCAGTGCTTGCTGATCTCATAATATAGAAATCCCCACAGACTCCATCACAAGAAGGCAAACATTATAGATCAAATAAATGAAGACAGTGTCATCCATTAAATATCAATAGTGTCTTTCACACTAACTATGAATTACAAAAATACAATAACTCAGAGAAAGTTCCATTTGTAGCAATTACCCCCCTCAAGAAGATACTTAGGAATAAATTTAACCAAAGAGATGGAAGTTCTACTCATTGAAAATTGCAAAACACTGAAGGAGAAAGATACTTGAAGAGGATATGAACATAGAAACAAAAATGGTAGCCGGAGCTCCTGGTTACATGAATTGATGTTGTCATAGTGTCAATAATACTCAACTGATTTACAGATTCAATGTTTGCCGGTAAATGCACACATGACTTTCTTCACAGAAGCAGAACAACAATCCATACATTTGTTTTAACCATGAAACAATCCATTGGCCGAATGTAACAATGGGCAAAACAAACAAGAACAAATGTTGAAGAATCATACTAGGCAACTTCGAACTATACAACAATGAAATGTATCTTGGGCAATTTATTCAACTTTATTATATGAAAAATTGGCATCCTAATATTGTTGTCCTACATGCAAGTACTTAGAATAACACTGAGAGCATTTTATGTTCTGTTCCATCTAATTTGCATGTTCTTCACCCATGTGAACACAATTTTTTTGTGGGAAAATCCCAACATGATAAGTTGTACCATTGCCCCAGCCTTAAGCTGGCTAATCACACCTTGTTTGCCACAGTTGCCTAGACTACCTGGAGTGGAGTCTCCTGTTTCCCACATCCACAGTATTCCTTCAAAAACAAGACTGCCTGCTGAAGCTTGTTTTAAAACAAGAACCCAGATGAAACTAAGGATGAGTCTTTACCTATATAAATGCAGAACTGAAAATTAAACTTTGAGCCTTGATCAGAACTTTTGGCTCCATTCTTCTCCCCCCCCCCCACCTTAATTCCAGCCTCCCTTTGAGGTAAACCCAGTTTTCTGGTGACTGCCGGACAGTTACAATAAGTGTAACATCTGCTCACACTATTCTGAAGAGGTGTGGTTATTCCCATTAACACTGTGGAGGTGGGAAGCAGCTGTGTTAGACAATGCATAATGTCCATTCTACCCAGGATATTAAGGATTCATTGCTACATAGCAGACAGTTTTTATATGTGATGAAATTTTATTAGCTGTTTGTGCTGAAAACTTCTTACAGATGGACAAGCTTCAGCAGAGAGTGATGAGGGGAATCAGTACTGGATGGCTCCAAAAGCCATGTTCACAACTCTGTATTTAACTACCTTAGAACATACCCCAAGTCACTCTACTGATTCTTTCAAACCTAATATAACCATCCTATACACTGTGGGGACCCCAGGGCTCCTAACTGACACTGAGAATCCATGAGAATAGAACTGAATTATGAAAAAATAGTGAATAAATAATTCAGACTCTGTCCACATTTCCATGCATCTTGTCCTGCAAGTCCCTGTGGATTCCTCACAGCGATACCAAGTCTGGTGGACCCAGAATTCAACTTAGAGTGACAGGTTTCGTTAGGCAAGGGTCTCTATGACAATCTATTTGCATTCATCCAGCAAATGTGCTCCAAGTTGCAGGCAGGTTCAGGAAATGTGATGGTATGAAACCAACTGTGGTACCTGCACCAGGAAGTTTAAACATGGGAAGGTATAGACACTGTGAGAGTTCAGCAGATGAATCATTAGCTGTAAGATATGAAAGTTAAAATATGTCTCCAGGCACCATGAGATCTCTAACTTGAAGAGGTGACCTTCTCTAGGGCTAATGGAAAACTTTCCAATCATACACCATTAGAATCAAAATCAAAACAAGTGTGTTTTGGATATATATTTGTGGGAGAAAGGATTTCAGAGAGAAAAATGAAAGTCAGAAAAAAACCTAAGGAAGAATGGAATGTGGTGGCTTGAGAGACTGGAAGAGGGCATCATAACAGGAACACAGAGGGACAGTGCAGAGCAGGAGAGAGGCAGGTAGTAGCTGGATTACCAGAGCTTTGGCAAGTACATTGAGGACATATTGGTTCCCCCTCACCATGGTGAGAGTCCAGTGGCTAAAACCTGTCCAGTCTGACTCATGCCCAGTACCCTGTGTCATTGTTGCTTCAGAACGACAAAGAAGGAAAAGACCACCTGTCTCTCAGTATCAAATCAATCTCAGTGCCACTAAAAATGGAACACCTGCATTGGGGCATCTTCTGACGAGACTGATAGTATCTCAAGCATATATAATATCACCTATGATATGTTCTAGTCCAATGGACACTCACTTCCAGTGTAGAGAAACTACAGTGAGACAGCTCTGTAAGATAACAGACCAGTTATTGCAAAACATGATAGCACTTTTTCAATATCAATAAGTATTTTGAAGACTGGAAGGAGACATTGACTATAATCATTCTGCAATAATTGTTGCAGAAGCCAAATGGGGAGTTCCTCTAGGAGGGAAGGGATTAGACTCCACTCTTGAAGTATCTTTTGTTGTTAATTTTTGAAATTTAAGTCCCAGTGGATCAAAGATCTACACATAAAATCAGGCACTCTGAAGCTTATAGAGGAGAAAGTGGGGACAAACCTTGAACACATGAGCACAGGGGAAAAGTTTCAGAACAGAACATCAATGGCTTATGCTCTAACAACAAGAATTGACAAATGGGACCTCATAAAACTGCAAAGCTTCTGTAAGGCAAAGGACATAGTAATAGGACAAAAAGGCAACCAACATATTGGGAAAAGATCTTTACTAACCCTACATCTGATAGAGGGCTAATATCCAACGTATACAAAGAACTCAAAAAGTTAGTCTCCAGAGAATCAAATAACCCTATTTTAAAAATGGGGTATAGAGCTAAACAGGGAATTCTCAACCAAGGAAACTCAAATGGCTCTAAACCACCTAAAGAAATGTTCAGCATCCTTAGTTATCAGGGAAATGCAAATCAAACCAACACTGAGATTCCACCTTACACCAGTCAGAATGGCTAAGATGAAAAGCTCGGGGGATAGCAGATGCTGGAGAGGATGTGGGGAAAGAGGAATACTTCTCCATTGTTGGTGGGATTGCAAGCTGGTAAAACCACTCTGGAAATCAGTTTGGGGATTACTCAGAAAATTAGACATAGTACTACCTGTGGACCCAGCTATACCCCTCCTGGGCATATACCTAGAAGATGCTCCTACATGTAATAAGGATACATGGTCCACTCTGTTCATAGCTGTCTTATTTATAATAGTCAGAAGCTGGAAAGAACCCAGATGTCCCTCAACAGAGAAATGGATACAGAAGCTGTGGTATATATACACAATGGAGTACTATTCAGCTCTTAAAAACAATGAATTCATGAAATTCTTAGGCAAATGGATGGAACTAGAAAGTGTCATCATGAGCAAGGTAACCCAGTCACAAAAGAACGCACATGGTATGCACTCACTAATAAGTGGATATTAGCCCAAAATCTCAAAATAAACAATTATAATTCACCCAGCACAGGAAGCTCAAGAAGAAGGAGGACTTAAGTGAGGGTGCTATGGTTCCTCTGAGAAAGGGAACATAACACTCACAAGAGCAATAAGGGAGGCAATATGTGGAGCAGAGTCTGAAGTAAAGGCCACCCAGAGACTGCCCTACCTGGGAATTCATCCTATAAACAGTCACCAAACTCCGACACTAGGACAAGAAGTGTGTACCAAAAGGAGTATGCCATGGCTGTCTCCAGAGGGGGCCTGCCAGAGCCCTACAAATACAGAGGTAGAAACTAGCAACCAACTATTGGACTGGGCTTGGGGTCCCCAACCGAGGATCTGGAGGGTGGTCCAGAGGAGCTGAAGGGGTTTACAGCCCCATGGGAAGAACAATGACTTTGGACACCCAGATAACCCAAGACTCCCAGGGACTGAACCATCAACCAAGGGGTACACGTGGTTCCAGCCAAAAATGTGGCAGAGGAATGCCTTGTTGGGCATCAGTCGGAGGAGTGGTCTTTTGTCATATAAAGGCTCAATAGAGGCCCCAACAAAGGGAAACAGACAGGGGGTGGAGGGGTGTAGAGGTGGAAGTGTGTCAGGTAGAGGGGCATATACATGGAGGCAGGGGGTGGGAGGAGGGATAGGGAATCTTTGGGGAGGGGGACTTTTGGAAGGCGAAAATTGGGAAAGGTTTTACCATTGGCAATGTAAATGAAGAAGATATTAAATTAAAAAAATTGAAATTTATCCATAATAAGGATTTTCACCCTAAAAATAAACAAAATTTAAAAAGTTGAACAAATCCACAACAGAAGTGGACACAGAAAAATGAGCCCTAGATCTGCCCAATCCAAGCATTATAATTGATATACCAAATGGTGAAGTTGCTCAAGTGCTAAAAGCCATTAACCAGATGTACTAAAATATGGTCTGTACATACCTAGACAAAGTGTATCTAAAACAAGGGAATGAAGAATTGGAGAGGATCGAGTAGGGAGGGGTGGATTTGATCAAAATAAATTGTATGCATATATGAGATTGTTTAACACAAAATAAAAATTCTATTTGAAAAGAGAACATGATAAGTTTACTACTGAAAGGCAAAAAAAAAAAATACAAAACCAGCTGTCAGTTAACAGAAAGTATAAAATGAAGATGAAGAACTTTATGTCCAGACTAATGTTAGTTTGTACATTAACAAACTTTGTGTAAGAATTTATGTGGGAAGACTTTGCTGATTAAGGTCATAGTCTACAATTGACCAGAGCCTTGTTGGATCTGGCAAGTAATCCAGGACGCCCTTCATTAGCAGCATTTCTGCTTCTATGACCTTCTTCAGGGAATTCTAAGCCCCCACACTCACCCAGACCTGAGGAATATCATGTAGCCTCAGTTAGACTCTAGGACCAATTTCCTTTCTCCTGACAAAACTTGTTCAGCCAGCACCTGAGATTTCTGAAATGCTTCTTCAAGCTAATGAGGCATTCTAGGTGGGATTGGAAGGAGGCTTGACAATTATTTGCAGATAAGGAGGGAAAGAGACAAGAAGAAGACAGAAGAGAAAGACGTCATGGACCAGAACCTCGTGACCAGGAGAAACAGCAAGTAACAAGGGGCCTTATAGCTGAGGACTAAGTTAGAATAGCCCTAGATCTGCCCAATCCAATCATTATAATTGATATACCTGGATTGTGTGTCTTTTATACAGTCTTATACGGATTGACACATCCAGCACCAGAAAAAGGATTGGTGCATTGTGTACTTCCTTCACATTAGAACAAATGTTACTCGGCTGACCATCCCAATATTAGTGTTGAAGAATTGCTGAAGGAAGACCCCAGACTTAAATAGTATGAAAGAACAAAGAGCATTTATTCTCCAGAAACAACCAGCATGCATGGGTCACCATTGCTTCAAAATGGTGACCCAGACAAAGATACTTGAGCCTTGTTTATAATAGGGCTGCTTATTAAGTCTTTTCTGATGTCAAAACTGCCATGAAAACTCTGTCAGTCTTCAAGTGTCAGGAGTTAATTGCTTCTAAGATAATAAACGGGCATCTAAAACAACATTCCATGAAGTTCTTAAACTATTAACAAAAGTCCAAAAAAAAAAAGGAGGTAAGAATTTAGTATAGGAGCACAGACAGAATAAAATATTGACTGGCTTTATCTATACAAAACTTCAAGGATAACTTAGTTATGGTCTTTAACTCTTCATGAATCTGTACAGCTAGTAATAAATGATGAATGTTTACCTACTGTACTGTCTCATTTTCTGTGTCAACTTGACACAAGCTGGAGTAATCACAGAGAAAAGAGCCTCCCTTGAAGAAATGCCTCCCTGAGATCCAGCTGTAAGGCATTTTCTCAATTAGTGATCAAGGGTTGGAGGGTGGGTAGTATCATCTCTGGGCTGGCAGTCTGGGTTCTATAAGAAAGCAAGCTGAACAAGCCAGGGGAAGCAAGCCAGTAAGGAACATCCCTCCATGGCCTGCTTGAGTTCCAGTTTGGACTTCCTTTAGTGATGAACAGCAATCTGGAAGTGTAAGCTGAATAAATCCTTTCCTCTCCAACTTGCTTCTTGGTCATGATGTTTTGTGCAGGAATAGAAATCCTGACTAAGACACCCAGATACTTTCTCTTAGTGGATATGCTCTGTAGTGTAGACATTCTCTGTTATAATCCTTTATTTAATTTATGATGTGAATTTACGTGCAAACTTGTGATGAACTTTTTATCATGTGACCATGAACTCTGAAAGACATACAAGTGCTGAGGTAAGAACAGAGACAAGTCTCTCTCCCCTTTTTCTTTCTTTTCTTTCTTTCTTTCTTTCTTTCTTTCTTTCTTTCTTTCTTTCTTTCTTTCTTTCTTTCTTTCTTTCTTTCTTTCTTTCTTTCTTTCTTTTAGATTTATTTGTCTTCAGACACACCAAAAGAGGGTGTCAGATCACGTGTGTGCTCTGGGAGAACAGTCAGTGCTCTTACCTGCTGAGTCACCACTCCAGCTCCCTACCTCCCTTTTTCTTCCTTAGACTTCAACCTAGAGCCCTGCAGTTCCTGTGGAGATAGGACAAAGGTTACTTTACTCAGTCCCCTGCTGTTTTACTATGAGGTGTTAAATGCCAGAGATAGCAGCTTGGATCCATCCTCAGAACAATTCACATAAGCAGATCAGTTACAGAAGCCAAGTGACTTCAACTTAGATTGGTAAATGTTTTTACCATTATATTCTTAGGGTTAGGTGATCTAAAATCTCATTGATGGGTGCTGGGATGCCCCAGATGGACTGCATTCCTGCACCAGGAATGATTAACTACAGGATGGGCTGCCCAACACAGATGGCCCATACTGAAATAAGATATCTGCTATTTAGCTGACTATCTTTAGGTTGTTCCTCCTGTGGGGGATTTTACTGCCTTGTTCCTGGACTGTGGGGTCTGCTGCTGGGAAAAAGTTTTATGGCCTAGTTTCTGAGTGGATACAAACTGGCATTAAAAAGGCCCATTCAATAGGTACAAGGGAAAGATATTTGTCAAAAACTAAGTTGCATACATCAAAGGGGTACAGGAAGGTATCAGATAACTCTGCTGTGGGTACTGACTGATTGCTTTTTGCTAAACAGACTCCACACAGTGAATAGACGATGTCCTTAGAGCCTTCAGCTGAGGTCACTGTTTGAGAAAACATACTCATCCTCTGACTTTTCCATTGAGTATCAGCAAAACCCAAATCTACCAGAGTGTGAGAAGCCAAATGAATCTTCCCCTGGAGAATTCAGTGGTCTACCCCATTCCCAACTCACTTCTGGAGCCATCACCACTAACTCATGGCCTCTGTGGGACAGTTTATCCAAAGGAGGTGAATGTCTGGCTCCGGTCCAAGGACACCACCAGCAGCCTTTGTGCCTGGGCAAAGCCAGAGATCAGCAGAAGACACATACACAAAGGAAGCAAAGCTGGGGAAACTACAGGAGCCTGAGAAAAGCATATCCCAGAGCAATCTAGCCAGTCAGACTCTACATCTCTAGCACAGTAGCAGGAAGAGGCACAGGAACCAAACCTACCTCAGTGAAGACATGTACTTACAACTTCAGAGGTGGTTATCCTCACTGCCAATGATTTATCCAGAAGGATAACTAGTGAGCTGTTTTGGCAGACTTTATATTTGTGTACCTTCCAGAAAAGAAAAACTTGTGACCTTTGCCTGTGGAAGATCATGCCCTCTGTGGCAATGCCAGTTTTCAAACACACTTTTAAAATTATGTAATTGGATCTTGAGAATTCAAACAAATAAGAACTCCACTAAGAGTCTCTGCATCTATAATGTGCTTGGATGCTTAAACAACAAGAGTGGGATAAGAAGGATAGATGGTAAGAATTGATATTTATTCAGTGGGAAGTGGGAAAGAATACTAGAGAAGTTTGCCAAAAATCATGTTCTAAACCAAAGGACACCCTGTGTAGGGAAGGGCTGGTGCAGAGCCAAACCAAGTGTGTTTCTCTTGTGTGTATGGAAACTGCATGGAGTCACCTTTGCTGTAAGATTTAATTACACCCCTTTTAAAGAATTCTCCAGAGAAATTCATGAGTATTGTGTTAAAAGGCCATTATTAAATACCCTCGGTAGGATGTAGAACATTGAACACATATACATGCTTACGCACGTACAGTCACACAGTTTCCTACTCAATACACAGATATAACTCTACCAACAACTTCTGTTCCCCACCAACACAAACACTATATGTAAAACATGGCTGTCATATGGATATAATACGATAAACACATAAATGTTCCTGGGTTATTTTTGTTTGTTTGTTTATGTCTATGTTTGTACTGTATACAAGCTCTTTATTAAGAACATCTGCATGCACATATATGTGATTATGGGGCTGAGCATGGTGTGTGTGAATTCTTGTGTGAGACTGAGGGTCATAGTAGTAGTAATCGTGATGGTGGTGGTTTGTGTATGTGTGGAACTAAGTGTGAAGGCTGTGCATGAGAGTGGCACATGCCCAGATGGATTACCCAGCAAGGCTATTTCTTGCCTCTTGAGTTATCAGAACATAATACAGAAACATGTCCATGTACAGAAAGTATTAAAGAAGAGTTTACACAGTCTTCTTCACAAAATCCAAATATGGAAAGCTAGTAAACATCACTAATTATCACTTACAAAATAAGGCCATTCAATAAAAATATTGTAACGTGATCACTAAAGGACAGTGACAAGTCTGTTAAGCTTTGGCTTGTGTCTCTAAAGTATTGGCAAGTTAAATGCATGGAAATGAACATCATGTATCTTTATGACTTTGTTAAGGTCATAAAGATTTCAACACCCATCCAATATAGTACTTGAAGTCTTCGACAGAGTAATAATGTAACTGTGGGAGATCAGGGGTACAAACTGAAAAGGAAGAAGTCAAATTACCTTTATTTGTAGATAATATGATAGTGCATATAAGTGATCCTAAAAATTCCTTCAGGGAACTAAAAAAGATGATGAACACTTTCAGTAAAGTAGCTGGATATAAAATTAACTCAGAAAATCAGAAGCCCTCCTATATACAAATGACAAGTAGACTAGAAAAACAATCATGGAAATATCACCTTTCACAATAGCCTTAAATAATATAAAATCTCTTGTTAAGTCTAATAGAGGGAATTCTAAAATAGGCACCTCTAATAGACCTAACTAATCAAGCAATTGAAAGCTTTGTATGATAAAAACTTCAAATCCTTGAAGAAAGAAATGGAAGAGGATATCAGAAGATGGAAGAGTCTCCCATGCTCATAGATGTCTGGAATTAACATAACTGACTGGAAAAAGAGCAGGCACTCTGCAGGACTCAAAAGCTTTCAGCAATGACTCCCATAAATCTCCACTTGGCAAGATGCACCCTGGGAAGTGTAATCCACATCTGGGGGAGGGTGGCGGGGAAGAAATCACTTTCCAGAGACCTGACCTGATCTGCATGGAGCTGCTTGTTCATAAGGAGATCATTTACTCTGTTCTGTGGCCAGGGGGCAGGGTCTGGACTATAAGCAGTTAAGTGGCCTCCTCCAGGTTAGGGTTCAGGGAGACACAGGGCAGCATAGGAATGAAACCAGCAACCTGAAATAAGGTACCCTAGTGTAATGGAAACTATCAATTCTATAGGAAAGCAATCATCCACACAACTCTCTGAACGTGGAGAGCTGGAGCTGGGGCCTACATAGAACCTTTACCCCCATGCTTGTGTGTCTATGACATGCAAAGGTGTGCGGCAGGACACCAAAGGGAAAGGAAACATCAACCCAACCACAAAATGTTTGACCTACAATCTGTCTTGACTATAATATGTTAGACCAATGGAGCAAAGTTTTGAGATTAACCAACCAATGTCTGATTTGACTTAAGGCCCACTCCATGAAATGTAACTCACACCTGACACTGCTTGGGCCTAGATAGCCTCAAGAGCTAAGAGAAACCCAATTACATCTGGACCCTTTACAAAAGTGGTAACAATAAAATGACTCCCTTTGGTATTCTGTTCTACTCATAGTTAGGGTCTTCTTTGGACATCAGTATAGCTGCTTCCTCTTGCAGCAGATGGGAACAAACACAGAGACCCACAGCAAGACATTTCAGAAAGAAAGACCCTGGAATTCACTGCTCTGAAGGAGATTTCAGCATCAAATTCCTTCCCTCAGAGCTAAGGGAACTCCAAGGAAGAGGAGGTAGAAAGAATTGGGGAGAAATAAGGCACAGAGGGCACCAGAACAAAGCCCTCTAGGCATCAGCAAAGCTCATATGAACTCACAAATACTGGAACAGTATACACAGGGCCAACATGGGTGTGCACCAGGTCTTCTGCAGATATACTATACTTTTTAGTTTAGTGCTTTTATGGAACTCCCAAGTGTGTCAACAAGTAGTTTCCAAATTGTTGTATATTGTTGTATGAGAATACTATGATTCTTGTGCCTTGTCTTGGGGCACTTGTATTTTTCTGCTAACTTGTCCAACTTTGGTAAGATGGTTTCTGTTTTATATTCTTATGTATTTCAAATGTTATCCCTTTTCCTGATTTCCCACCCAGAAACCCCCATCCTTTCCTCCATTCATTCCCCTGCTTGTACAAGGGTCCTCACCCACCCACCCACCTACTCCTTCCTCCCTATCCTGCCATTCCTCTACACTGGGGCATACAGCATTCCCAGGACTGAAGGCCTCCCCTCCCATTGATGACCAAGAAGGCCATCCTCTGCTACATATGTGGCTGAAATCCTGGGACCCTCCATGTGTAATCTTTGGTTGGTGGTTTAGTTCTTGGGAGCTCTGAGTGGTCCGGTTAGTTGATGTTGTTGTTCTTCCTGTGGGTTACAAACCCCTTCAGCTCCTTCAGTCATTTCTCTAACTCCTTCATTCCTTACCCCATGCTCAGTCCAATGGTTGGCTGCCAGCATCCACCTCTGTATTTGCCAAATTCTGGTAGAGTCTCTCAGGAAACAGCTATACCAAACTCCCGTCCACAGCAATTCTCAGCATACACAATAGTGTGTAGGTTTGATGTCTGTATATCCTTTCCTTCAGGATCTGCTTCACACGTTGTTTCTGTATTTCCTCCCATGAGTATTTTGTTCCCCTTCTAAGAAGGACTGAAGCATCCAAACTTTGGTCTTCCTCCTTTGTGAGCTTCACATGATCTGTAAATTGTATCTTCGGTATTCAAAGATTTGGGGCTAATATCCACTTATCAGTGAGCGCATACCATGTGTATTCTCTTTTGATTGGGTCACCCCACTCAGGATGATATTCTCATCCTGATATTCTCACCCCACTCAAAATGATAAGTTTGTGATAGGAATTTCACAAACTTATCATTTTTAATAGCTGAATAGTACTCCATTGTGTAAATGTAACACATTTTCTATATCCATTCCTCTGTTGAAGGACAATTGGGTTCTTCCCAGCCTCTGGCTAAATAATAAATAAATTAGGCTGCTATGAACATAGTGGAACATGTGTCCTTGTTATATGTTGGAGCATCATTTGGGTATATGCCCAGGAGTGGCATAGCTGGGTCCTCTTAACTGTAGTTCGTTAAAAACAAGAAAATCACATACTTTCCATCCTAGGAATCATATCAATAACTTGAAATTTGAGCAAGCTGTATGCATACTCCTATAGAGAACAACCTACAAATACTGACAGCTGCTCTGAACCTTGATGTGTTTTCCCAATATTTTTAAAAACACTGAAATGCAGCTTGGAGGGGTTTTATTGTCGTTTTTGTTGTTGCATTTTAAAATTACTTTTCTAGGATAGAATGCAAATTATCTGGTGGCATTATGGCATTTTTCAGATGTGCAGTGCTTTTCTTTGGTTCACTCCAGTCCCCTGCTGCCCAGCCTTACCTGTATGTTCTCTTCCTGCCCCTGAATAGTCCTGCTTCTGTTTTGATGTAACACGTCTATCATTCCTGTCTTTGTTCCTACTCATGAAAGTTTCCTGGCCCCTTCCATGTCTAATTTCATGACACACACACACACACACACACACACTATGAAGGCATACATGTATATTGAAAATTAGATAGTACCTTGGAATTTACATAAAATTATGTCAAACCTGTACACAGCCATATCAATGATGCACCAACATAGAATTATTCTCCTGCTTAGCAAATTGGCACAAAACAATTCTCTAACCCAGAAGAAATTACATACACAATAATATAAACAACAATGCACAGCTCAACAATGAATTACTTTTATATTGTCCAAACCAAGGGCTCTCCTCATATACAAAAGAATATATAACATACCTTGGAAAGTGGCTTCCCATGGAAGCAGTTGATCCCGCCAACAAAGATCATGTTGGGCATCACAGGTCTGGGGAACTCCAACACAAAGTCAGTGCGTAACAACCAAATGGACACTGGGCTGAAGAGGTCTGTCATAGTCACTGGGGTCTGCAGAACTTCAGAGGCAATTTCTTCAGCAGTTTTGAAAAAATAGGGGCAAACTGCACTTTCTTCAAGGTAGGAGAGATGGTTCCATACTCTCTCCTGAAAAGTCATGGTGTCTGTATATTTTGATAAAAGTCTAGGAACATAAGAAGGAAGACTTGGGCACTGGGCACCCTCTTCAAGGTAGTGGCAAAATATACCTCGTGCAAAGACCACTGATGGGAGTGACAAATATCTGGCAACAGTTAAGCCACACACATGGAAAGGATCCAGAAACACAGCATCAAAAGAAGTCTGCTCCAAGTACTCCACTAACTTCTTGTCCTTGAACAAACTCCTACAGTGTGAAAACAGTAATTCGAAGAAACCTTTGGCTGAGCCTGTCAGGAGAGAACGCATACTTTGTTCTGGAGTTTTCCATTGAGTGTAAGAAAAATACTTGAACTCACGGTCCAGATCCTCCAGAGTGTGAGAAATTGAGTATGTCTTCACTGTACAATTCAGTGATTTCCCCAGCTGCCAACTCACCTCTGGGATGACTAAAACCACCTCATGGCCATTGTGAATGAGTTTCTCCAAAACCATCTGCATGGTGAACCAATGGCTCCCATCCATGGGCACCACCAGCAACCTGCCTGCTTGGGTGAAGCCAGAGGCCAGCAGCAGGCACACACAGAGAGGAAGGGAGGCTGGGAAGTCTGCAGGAGCCATGGGAGAAGTGCAGCCTAAGGCAATCCAGCTGCTGAGGTCTGTGCTCTCCTACCACTCTAGCCCAAGTGAGAGCCAGAGAGAAATGTCTGCCCTCAGGAGGGCATGTACTTACACAGCAGTCCCAGACAATGATTTACTTGGGAGAACAGTAAAAACTGAACCAGAATTATTGAGAAACATACTTGTTTGTTTTCCTGAGGAGAAGGGCTTATGGCCGTTTTCTTGGGCAGAATCACACAATGTGAGCTTAGAAATGAGAAAGGAAAGATGTACTCGACCAAAAGGAGTCCAAATGTTTTTTTACAAAAGGAAGCACGTTTCAAAGAAGCTTACATTTTTAGAACTGGACTCAAAGCAAAATATGGACTTTTAGGTGTCGAGACTGACTCTCTTCCAAAGGAATTTGTTGTCTTTGCTTTAAAGGCTCAAGAGGAATTTCCTGAGCCTGTCCTCCAGAGAGAAAGTGAATCAACTCTGCCAGATAGCAATGCTGCTCTCTGTGCACTCTCAGTGGGATTCTCATTCCATTCCCAAACATTCTGCCTTCTGACTTGTTGACATGAGACTGACAGCCATCTCGATGGACCACTCCAGGGACTTAAAGGAAGGTGACCATCCATATCCTTACAACAGTCCCTCTGATGCACCTGAAGCCACAAGCTGACATATTCTATGGAGGCGCAGAGAGCTCTGCTGTGATGCCCCTCAGTTACCCGGGGAACTTCTTACACTGCTATGGCTCTGTCTCCCATGGCACTGTAGCATCTGGGGATTGTTTCCACCTTGTGGCTGATTTGAATAGTGCTGTCATCAGCACCATATGCAGGTTCTTCTCAGAAATTGCTCTCAGGTCCTTCAGTTAGGACAAAGGCTGCTAGCTCATGAGGAGATTCTAGGGTTCAGTGCTAAGCAGTGCTAAGGACCACCAGGCAGCTCCACACAGGGCTGCATCATTTTAATTTCCCACCAGGCCTGCATTATTGTCTGGTCCCCACATCACTCTGAAGCCATTTTTATTTTTTCTTCTCTTTTTTAGTGTACTCTTCCTGGTGCTGTGCTTGGCATCTTGTAGATCTTGTGGTTTCTGCTTGCATTTCTGTAACCACTCTCATCTCCTGCCTGATCTTCCCAGGACAAGAGAACAACACTTGAATTTGACAGTCCTGTCACTGGAGTGTCTAACCTTCAGAAACAACACTGTCTCCCTTTCCCATCAATTGGTTGAAAACCTCTCATTCGCCAAATACAGTAGAATGTAAGAAAAATCCGCACCTGTAATAAATCCTTTGATTTTTCAGCACACACAGCATCTATTCAGAATGGTTGCTCCAACTACACACAAGTTCCCTGAGCTATATAGACTTTGGGTCTGGTAAACTATGTGATGTTTTGATTTATTTGCAAGGTTTTGTTTTGGTTTTGATTTTTTGTTTTGGGGCTTTATATTTGTTGTTTGTTTGTTTGTTGTTTATATTTGTTGTTTGTGACAGGGTTTCTCTGTGTAGTCCTGGCTGCCTTGGAACTCCCTCTATAGATCAGGATTATGTTGAACTCAGAGATCCACCAGACTCAGCCTCATGAGTGCCAGGATGAAAGGCATGCATACTTACAAAGATTTTTAAATAATGTTTATTTAAGCCGGGCGGTGGTGGCACATGCCTTTAATCCCAGCACTTGGGAGGCAGAGGCAGGCGAATTTCTGAGTTCGAGGCCAGCGTGGTCTACAGAGTAAGTTCCAGGACAGTCAGGGCTACATAGAGAAACCCTGTATCGAAAACACCAATAATAATAATAATGTTTATTTAAATTTTTTAAAGTTCTGCATATCACAAATTATTTTATATACTTTTAAGTTACTGTTTATCATTTATCTGGATGTGAGTTTTGCCTCCATGGGACTTAAATTTGGGTTCTTATGAGAAGCAAGTAATGTTCTTAATTACTGAATGACATCTCCAGCCCAATGAATTATTTTCAGTGATCATGAGGGTAAGGAAAGTTTGTTTTTATCCAAATTATTTTAATATTAAGCATATTTTTCATTCTGATAAGCTTGAAAACTATGTTGTTAATGAATGTATGTATTTTACTTGGTAAAGTGTTATGTACATATTACGCAAATAATTCCAAGTATGCATCTTTACTTTCTATTCTGTTATTGTTTTAAAGATAAACAAAGTCTCTTAAAATTCCAAATAATCCAGAATAAGATTTAAAATGCAGAGGTCTGATGTAATAAAACATATCCAGGAAAAGAAATGGAGTCTTGGACATGAATTCACTGGAGTCCTTAATGAAACAGCTTAGAGCCGCACCTCATTCCAAAGTCTAAAAGGCTGTCTTTGTTAGAGTTTCTGTTGCTGTGATAGAAGACCATAGGAAAAGCAGCTTGGGAAGGAGAGGGTTTATTTCAGCTCTCCACTCTCAGGGCACACTGCCTCTGTAAAGGACAGCACGGTGGGAAATCCAGGCAGGAGCCTGGAGGCAGGAACTGAAGCAGAAGCCAAGATGAAGGCCCTTAACTGGCTTGATCCTCATGGCTTGTTCAGCATGCTCCCAAATACAACTCATAACCACACCTCCCGTGGCCTGGGCCCTGCCACCCATGGCCTGGGCCCAGCCTCCCGCCTGTCACTAATGAAGAAAATGCAGCACAGGCTTGCCTACAGGCCTGTCTTAAGGATGTTGTATCTCAGTTGTGGTTCCCTTTTCTCAGACAACTACAACTGGTATCAAATTAATACAACCAACCAAGATGGGGCACATAGACTAAAATAATTCTTATCATAATGGCAGAAACTTTTGCATTTTATATGTGTACCCAATAAATCTTATTCACTAATAAAGAAATTTACTTAGTAACATGGTTAGGTGGAATATAAAAAGACAAAGGTATACTTTAACCACTTCAAAACCAAAATAAACTTACCTGTAACCCAAAACCCAAAAGATTAAATAACAAGTCTGGAAATACATTTTAATAATGAAGATAAAATCTATCTACAATTTTTAGATAGATGTAGATGATTAGATCTATCTAATCACACAATTTTTAAGTACATAATTTTATGACTAGACTGAAAAGAAATCTAAATATGTAAAATAGAATTCATGTTCCTGACCAAAGACACAATATCAAAACAAACTGGAATTTCTCCAGTTAATGAAAGCATTTTATATAATATGCACACTACCCTGATGTTTGTTTTCATTTTTGTAGCACAACAAAAGAAATTTCAAGGATTTACTTTTAATTACGAGTATATGTGTGTCTCTATGGGTGTGTACACAGGTGTGTGAAGATACACACAGTAGCTAGATCAGGTGTTAGTTCCCTGGAGCTGAAGTCAGAGTTGGTTGTGAGCAGCCCGACATGGGGGTTGGGAAACAAGCCTGGGTCCTCTGCAGACGCAGCAGTGGCTCCCAGCTCAACAAAACCGTTTTAAAATTGTAACTGAGACTATATGATGGGACTCACCAACACAATTTGTGTACAACCTGTTCTGTGTGTCTACGTGACACAAATTGGAGTTATCGCAGAAGAAGGAGCCTCCCTTGCAGAAAGGCCTCCATGAGATCCACCTGTAAACTATTTTCTCAATTAGTGATCCAGGGGGGAATGCAAAGCTCATTGTGGGTGGTGGCATCCCTGGGCATGTGGTCCTGGGTTCTATAAGAAAGCAAGCTGAGCAAACCAGGGGAAGCATGCCAGTAAGCAGCACCCCTCCATGCCCTACATATCAGCTCCTGCCCCAAGTTCCTGCCCTGTGTACATTCGTGTCCTGACTTCCTTTGGTGAGGAACAGCAATGTGGAAGTGGAAGGTGAATAAGCCCTTTCCTCCCCAACTTGCTTTGAGGTCATGATGGTTGTGTAAGAATACAAATCCTAAGACAGTTTGGAAGCAGTAAGTGTGGGACTCAGACTACTAAAGATACTAAAACCTAACAGGGAAGCAATGGATTAAAAGATGGTCCTACAAATGAGTGTGGCCAAACTGAGAGGCTGGAAGCAGACAGAAATAAACATGGAAACTTAAGGCCTGATAAAGAGTTCATGAACGAAGTACAAGGGCCTCCTCAAGTGATGGTAGTGAACTGCCGTCCTCAGCAGCCTCAGCTAAATTCAGGCACCTACACTGTGTGGGGTCAAGTTCTCAGAAAAATGTTGTCAGCCATAGAGTAATTGAAAACACTCACATATGGGCTGGCGTTTTGGGTTTGGGAATAGATTATATACTAAAATAGAGAAAGTTTTAAAGAAAAATCAAGGGTTAGGAAGTATGGCTGCCTTTCCAGAGGACCCAGGTTCAGTCCACAGTTCTCACATGGGGGCTCCCAGCCATCTGTAACTCCAGTTCCAGGGTATCCCATGCTTTCTTCTGGCTTCTGTGTGCACTACATTAATGTGGGGTTCATACAGTAAGGTAAAACTCCTTACACAGAAATATGCATACAAATTGAAAGATAAATAGTGAAGAAAAAGGTGCAGCACATATTTGGAGGGCTAAGTGTTAATGTTCCTGAAATCTAGAGGCTGGCAGTAAGCAATTGGAGAGATTGGGAAAAGGATGCCAATGTGTAAATCACCAAGGAGGAAATGCACAAATGTCCCAACTTCCTACTGAAAGAGCTAGTGAACACAGAAGCCTCCACACACAATGTTTCATCGCCAAAGTTCACAAAACTGTACAAGTTGGACAACATGCTGAGAAGCAGGTGGGAGGGGCATGGGAAACTCACACACAATAGCCAAGTGGTGAGCTGCTCAATGCTTGGAAAGCAGTTAACCAGATGCACTAAAATGTGCTGTGTGCATATCTAGCCCCAGGCACCCTGCCCCTGAAGCTCTGTGCTGTTGAAAAAAACAGCAGGATTAGGAAAGGCTCTGTATTTAAGAAAGATCTAAAGAGCTAGGAGATGGTGGTGTCTGCCTTTAGTCTGAGCACCACTGAGGCAGAGGCAAACACACTTCCTAATTTGAAGGAATTTGAAGTCAGGTTCATCAAGAGAGTGAATTCCAGGACAGCCAGGGGTACACAAACAGCCTGTATACAAAGCAAGCAAAAGAGAAAGAAAGGAAGAAAGCAAACAAGCAAAAAAGAAATACAGATAGAATCCACCCAACAAAGGGAAGAGCAAAGATCGACAGACAGATAGACTGCCTTATGGACAGACAGACAGACAGACAGAGACACAAGACTAAGTATAATGATTAGTCAAGTCTGGGATATTAAACATGTATCTACCTGCGTGAGTTAGAAACACAAAGGCACATTTAAAACAACACACTTGTCCTGGGAAGAGTCGGACAGGATGCAGTGGGCATTGAATTGCTCAAAATCCATTTAATATATGTATAAGTTTCTCAAATAAGAAAATTAAAACTACTTTTAAAAACCGTGATACATTTATTTGGTGATGACTATCAATTGCTGGAAAGTGAAAGGGGACAATGAGACACTTCTTCTTGTTCTAAAACACTGCATCTTGTTTTAAGGACACAGTTCTGGATGTTTACAAATGTGGACTATTTGTGAACTACCTCCCCAAACCTGGGTAGCACACAAAACTCCTGAGAGTGCTCCCTAAAAGGAGGACTGAGCAAGCCGCACCTTCATTTATTACGCTGTTTCTCAGTCTATTTGAGAAAGTAACAAAGAATGCAGCCTGGTGATTATGAGAATGTCAGCGGTATACATGCATGTCAACAAGCATGATGAAGGACTGCACCACTGCAATTCTGTTGGAAAGACAACAACAAAACCCAAAGAAGACAAACACAAATGACAAAGCACTGCTAGGTGAGGAATGGCATCATTATCTGAAGCTGACCCTCTCTTCACCTGCTTAAGGGAAGATGATGTACCTTGGAAAGTGGCTTTCCATGGTGGCAGTTGATCCCACCAACGTAAACCATGTTGGGCATCACAGGCCTGGGGAACTCCAGCACAAAGTCAGTGCGAAACATCCAAATGGACACTGGGCTGAAGAGGTCTCTCATAGTCACCGGGGTCTGCAGAACTTCAGAGGCAATTTCTACAGCAGTTTTGAAAAAATAGGGGCAAAATGCACGTTCCTTCAGGTAGGAGACATGGTTCCACACTCTCTCCTTGAAAGTCATGGTGTCTGTGAATTTTGAGAGAATTCTGGGGACATAAGAAGGAGGACTGGGGCACTGGGCACCATCATCCAGATAGTGGCAAAATATCCCCCCACTGAAGACCACAGACGGGAGAGAAAAGTACTTAGCAACAGTTAAGCCACACACATCGAAGGGATCCAGAAACACAGCATCAAAAGAAGTCTGCTTCAAGTACTCCACTAACTTCTTGTCCTTGAACAAACTCCGACAGTGTGAAAACAGCAATTCAAAGAAACCTTTGCCTGAATGCTTCAGTAGAGAAAACATTCCTATTTCCCGAGTTTTCCATTGGTTGTGAGCAAAAAACTTGAAGTGGTGGTTCAAATCTTCCAGAGTATAAGAAACAGAGTAAGTTTTCACTGTGAAATTCAGTGATTTTCCCAGGTGCCAACTCACCTCTGGGATGACTACCACCACCTCATGCCCTCTGTGGCTCAGCTTCTCTACAATCATCTGCATGGAGAACCAGTGGCTCCCATCCATGGGCACCACCAGCAGCCTGCCTGCCTGGGCCAAGCCAGAGGCCAGCAGCAGGCACACACACAGAGGAAGAGAGGCTTGAATATCTGCAGGAGCCATGGCCAAAGTGCATCCCAGGAGGACACATGGGCTGGGACTCTGTGCTCTGATATTTTGGGAAGAGGAAAGCTTATGGAAGCTAGAACACCTCTCCCCCCAGGAGGGTGTGGCCTCACAGTCATAACAATGAGTGACTTTTGAGAACAATGACAAAGGAGCCATTATTGTGATGCCTATTTGTTTGTTTTTCAGATAAGAAGGGCCTATGACCCTTTTCTTGGGCAGAATCACTTGAGCTTAGAATTAGTTATGAAGAAATACACTTGACTCTGTGTTCAAACATTTTCCCAAGAGGAAGCAAGAAATGGTCAATGAATCTCACATTTGTAGAATTGGTCTCAAAGTAAAATCTGGACAGTTTTTTTAGGCCACCACACTATATCCCACAGGATTTGCTGACTCTGCTTCAAAGGCCTAAGGGGAGGGTCCTTAGCATGGCCCTCAGAGAGGGAAACAACTCTGCAAGATGAGCATTCTGCTGGTCTCCGTACCACAGAAGGATTCTTGTTCTACATCAAAACTTCTGGAGAGCTGGCATATGCTAACATATGAAAGGCAACTATGGTGTGGGCCACTGCAGGTCCTGGTGGCATGTGACTGCCATCTCTTTTATTTTTCTCCCTTTCATGGGTTCAATGCAATGGTAGTCACATATTCTAAAAAGAAGTTGAAGCAGGACAGTGGTGGTGCACGCCTGGGAGGCAGAGGCAGGCAGAATTCTGATTTCGAGGCCAGCCTGGTCTACAGAGTGAGTTCCAGGACAGCCAGGGCTACACAGAGAAACCCTGTCTCAAAAAAACCAAATCCAAAAAAATCAAAAAATAGAAAATAAAAATAAAAATAAATCAGTCTGGCGGTTCCTCAGAAAACTGTGTACTACACATCTGGAGGACCCGGCTATACCACTCCTGGGCATATACCCAGAGGATTCCCTGGCATGCAACAAGGACATATGCTCTACTATGTTCATAGCAGCCTTATTTATAATAGCCAGATGCTGGAAAGAACCCAGATGTCCCTGAATGGTGGAATGGATACAGAAAGTGTAGTATATTTACACAATGGACTACTACTCAGCAATTAAAAACAATGAATTCATGAAATTCTTAGGCAAATGGTTGGATCTGGAAAATATCATTCTAAGTGAGGTAACCCAATCATAAAAGAACACACATGGAATGCAGTCACTGATAAGTGGATATTAGCTCAGAAGCTCTGAGTACCCAAGACATAATTCATATATCAAATGAGTCCCAAGAAGAAGGAAGGAGAGGTCCCTGGTCCTGGAAAGGTCTGATACAGCAATGCAGGGGATTACCAGGACAGAGAAGTGGGAGGGGTTGATTGGGGAACTGACAGAGGGAAGAGGGGGTATGGGAGTTATGGGGAGGGGGGAACCGGGAAAGGGAAAATCATTTCAAATGTAAACAAATAATATAGAAAATAAAAAAAATTAAAAATAAAATAAAAATAAAAATAAAGAGAAGTTGAGCCCTCTGTACTGGGATTCCCCAAGGGATCAGTGTAATTTTGTCCCACAGTCCCTTCAGCATTCCTTGAAATCAGGACATATGATTTCCTTGTGTAACCATCCTATTTACATAGTACCCAGCTATGGATTATCTGGAGAATAAACAGGTTGTCTTTAGACTCAAGTACATCGTGTAATTTTTCTATATAGTTTCATGGGAAACTTAGTAGCATATATCAGATAATAAAGCACACTTAGCAAGGAATCTTATAGCCATCCTAGGGGAGGGGTGACCCTTGTTAGTTCCAAAACATTGCCCTTTTTACCTTAAATGTCACCGTTAGCTGCGAGGTGATGGCACACACCAGTAATCCCAGCACTCTGGAGGCAGAGGCAGGTGGATTTCTAAGTTTGAGGCCAGCCTGGTCTACAGAGTGAGTTCCAAGATAGCCAGAGCAATACAGAAAAACCCTGTCTCAAAAAAAACCGAATCCAAAAAACCAAAAAAAAAAAAAAAGTCACTGTTAACAGATACACACTTAGTCATCTATTTACCTTGGTTACTGGGAAACACTCAGGTGATCATTTTTGAAGATGTAAAAACAGCTAATGTGCCATGTCTTTAATTCCAGTACTAGGGAGGCAGAGCCAGGTAGACTTGTGAGTTCAAGGCTTGCCTGGTGGACATAGTTAAGTTCCAGAACAGCTCAAGATATATAACAGAACCTCTCTCAAAATAAAATCAACCTGACAAAAAAATGGCTACTGTGACATCTATATGTTTCTGGTTACAAGAAGGCTTGGGCTCCAATCCTCCCACAGGAAATTAGATAACAACTCCCAAGTCCTCATTTTGAAACCCTAACAATTGAAAACAAGCCCACAATGCATGAATAGTTCAGAGAACTTAATGAAATTCAAGTAAAGTAAAAAAGAAAGAACAATTGTTTTGCTCAAATCATGTCACCCAACTCCTATTCCCAAAGCAGTGCTATACAGATAAGGAGACCATTTACGCTGAACATCAACCTGCTGGCAGACAGGTCAGCCAGTGCTCATAATACAATGTCCTTAGTGTTCCCAGAATTCCTAGGACTGCCCCAGTGATATCTCTGGTGGCTGAGGTATTACTAGGAGAAAGGACATAGTCATGCCACATGGGGTGAAATAGACTCAAACAAAGGAAGGAAAGTCACACTTACATAGCACCTTAGTATCACTTACCAGCTATGGAACCTGACCGAGATAACTACTAAATCCTAGTCCATCTACAAAACCAGCCTGGTCAGTCTTCACAGGCATAGGAAGACATTCGAGTTTACATCACTGTTTGCACCTCTGTGTTTCTAACACATCGCAGTACATCTGCCTTCCCTAAAAATACACAGAGCTGCATTTCTGGCCATTTCAAAACAGTGTGGGGGCTGGCAGTGATGGCTCGTCCTGGTTGTCACCTTGATCAGATCTTGAACCATGTAAGAACTAAGCTGCTGGCCAGACCTGTAAGAGCTTTTCTCCATCAATTAAGTGGAAAGGGGAAGAAAGTCCTATGTTGAATGTGATGGCGCCTTTAAGCGGCAGTTTGGGTAAATGGAATTCCCAGGGGGACATTTTGCTTTTGACCTCACTGCCATCAAGCTCCACTGGACAGTTTATCTATACTGTTGCTGACACTTCTGCTATATATCTTTACTGATATCAGACTTCAGCTTCACTGAGCTTTCAAAATTGACTGAAGACCAGTGGCCGTGTTGGGATTTCTAAGACTTCAATGACATCTTAAGAATAGGTAGGTACACTCTGTCATGGACTGAGCAGTAAGCAAGCTCCCAGACCCTGCAGAGTAAAGACAGTCATGATTACACTATCTGCAACGGACTGTGTAATCCATTGTAACAGCCCCCCTTTTAATATATATTCCTGCCATCAGGTTTGTTCCTACAGAAAACCCTTACTAATAAGGTATAATAAGGCAGATGTTTCATGCAGCTAGACCCCCTGGTTAATGATCCTGCCCATACAGGAAATCAGCCCAGTCCTATGGATCTCAGAGATCCAAAGGGCATATTTGTGTTTGGCCAGGGAAGTTGAGCAGTAGCCCCTTCAGTCAAGAAGACCTACCAACTGGCCCTGCACATGCCCAGTGATTTCCACCACCGTGCATCAGCAAAGCCTGCCAGCAGCCCTACAAGCATAGGCACTGAAGCAGTGTGCATCTTAGTCAAGTAGGAAGCTCACAAAAGCCCTCTGACTCAGAGATGCAGGGTGGAATAAATGACAATGGGTTGCACCCATGGAGAATGGGTCAAGAAGAATTCACAGAAGTAGGAATTTTCAACAAAAAGACATTAATAAGTATAAAGAATCAAGGACCTGTGACATACATGAAAAAAAACTAAGAGGGGGCACCAAAGAAACTGAGATCCTGAAATCACTAAGAAAATTCAGAACACAAATCATGAAAATGGTCAAGAAACTTTCAGAATATATCCCTGTCCCTGTCCCTGTCCCTGTCCCTCTCTCCTTCTCTCTCTCCCTCTCCCTATGCCTATAGAGCAGCATGTTGCTATCTATTACTTCTCCATCACTATGTCTGCCATGCCTACAGCCATGCTCCACTATAATGATAATACTCTCAGCCTGTGAAACTATAAGGAAACCCCCAATTAAATGCTTTCTTTCTGAAGAGTTGTCATGGTCAGGGTGTCTCTTCACAGCCAAAGAACAGTGACTAAGACAGGGAGGAAACAAATCACACAGAAGAGAGTCTGAAGACTACTCACTCTCAGCAGAATTCTCAGCACATTCCCCACAGCTCAGAAGAAAATAGAATGATATACTCAAGGTGTTGCAAGGGGTGGGGGAAGGGTACTAACGAACAATATTTTACCTTGCAAATTTGTTTTTTCACAATGAGCGAGAGGCAAGGTGTGGTACCACACGCCTGTAACTCCAGCAGTCCAGTTTGAGCTCAACCTAGGCCATACAATTAGATCTGGCTTGAAAAAAAACCAAAATAAAAACAGTGAATGATAGAGGATAAAACTTCCATAAACAACTGCTTAGGAGGTCACCAGTAGACCTGATGGACAGGTCCAAACGTCCTTTAACCTGATATACCACCAGCTGCTGACATCATAGCACAATGGTAAAGGCAGAAATGCCAGCAGCAACAACACTCCAGGCCTGTCAGGATGGACTGTGCAGTCGATTTACTCCTTCTATCAAGGATAAACTATGAAGCTATGAATAATGGGTGCCTACAATACGGTGAAAATTAAACACATCACAAAAGACTCAAATTCAGGTCTACAACATAAAATGGAATGTGGGTAAAACGCATGAATGTTGAGAGTAGTAAATGTTCTGTGGGAGCTTTGGAGTACTCTTTTGTAGATGAGCAGCACATGTGAGCAGACTTCACCATGAACTCCTGCATAAAACCACCAAAGCAAAACAGGCAACGACACCTTAGGAACTTCGAAGGTCATGTCTCCAAAATTTGAAGGCAAGTAATAGAATGGTAGTAATGCTGTACCTATTTAGAACTACCTTAGGGACTACAGAGGGTAGCACCGCCCCTGACCTGGTGGTTCTGGGTGCTGTGAGAAAACAGCTGAACAAGCTCTGAGGGGCAAACCTGTAAGCAGCTCCCCCAATGGCCTCTGCCTCAGCTCCTGCCTCCAGGATCCTCCCTTGAGTTCCTGCCCTGACTTCCTCAGTAATTTAAGCTGAAATAAACTTTTACCTCCTCAAGTTGCTTTTGATCATGGTGTTTTATCACAGCAATAGAAACCTTAATCAAGATCGTACCTATATCTCAAAACATGAATTTTTCTCCCTAAAATCTCAAAAAAAAAAAAAAAACAAAACGAATAATGCTCACTCTTCCCATTTCCGGACAATATAATATTAGAAGCTGTTGCCAAGTATATTATGCAAGAGAAATAAATACAGCATCCAAATAGAAGCAGAAGTGGAATTGCCAGTGCTTGCTGCTTTCATAATATAGAAATCCCCCAGACTCAAGATATTTCCTATCCATTCACATTGAGGCAGTGAGAGGCCAGTGACTGGAGGGGAGAGAAGAGAAGGACATAAGGGACATGAGGGGCAGAGGAGAGATGGGGGGAGGTGGAGAGCAGAGCAGAGTGGTGATGCGGATATCCAGACGGCTTCAGTGTATTTTTAGTGTTTTGGAGAGATTAGAAATATTGGGATAATACTTTATCATTGTAAATCGACATTATGTAATAGGGAGTTTTATATACGTAAGTATATTTGGTTAAGTATTAAAGTTTGAGTCATGATACACCTAGCTGCCAGCTAGGAAAAGGCAGCCTGCACAGGTGAGTCCAGCCCTGCAGAGCAGAGGATCCAGTCTGGAGGCCTCTGGCTAGAGCCTTCCGGTCTCTGCCTCTGGATCAAGAACACCCTTGGCCACAGCGTGCCATCTCCAAGCAGTGCTGGAAGCCAGCTATACATCCAGCAGCCAGTGAGGAGGAGACAGCCAGCACAGCCTGTATCCAGAGCTGATCGGGGCCACAGAGGTACACACGCAAATACAACTACAAGAGAGTCGGTCTTGGCTGCCCTCTTTGCTTCTGTGACTGTGCAACAGATTGGTAGGCAGGTCTCATTAGAGTAGAGGATCACTTGGGACACACTGTACCAGGACTCCACCTGCACCCAGGAACTCTGCAGCACCACAGCAATTTATGCCAGGAGAAAGCAGCTCACCCAGGGTTGCTGAGATAGGCCTATCTCACACACACAGGAAGGGCAAGCTCCAGCCAGTGACAGCAGGCCCAACTAACACTAGAGATAACCAGATAGCAAAAGGCAAATGTGGGAACGTTGCTAACAGAAATCAAGGCAATATGGCACCATCCAAACCCAATTCTCCCACAACAGCAAGTCCTGGATACCCCAGCACACCAGGAAAGCAAGATTTGGATTTAAAATCACAGGTCATGATGCTGATGGAGGGCATCATGGAGGGCTTCAAGAAGGACATAAATAACTCCCTTAAAGAAATACAAGAGAACACAAGTAAACAGCAAGAAGTCCTTGAAGAACTAAGGGAAAACACAACAAAACAGGTGAAGGAATTAAACAAAGCCATCCAGGATCTAAAGAAGGAGGTAGAAACAATAATGAAATCACAAAGGGAGACAACTCCGAACATAGAAAACCAGGAAAGAAGTCAGGGGTCATGGATCCAAGCATCAACAACAGAATACAAGAGATGGAAGAGAGAATCTCAGATGCAGAAGATACCATAGAAAGCACTGATACAATAGTCAAAGAAAATGAAAAATGCAAAAGGCTCCTGACCCAAAATATCCAGCAAATCCAGGACAAAATGAGAAGACTAAACCTAAGGATTATAGGCATAGAAGAGTGTGAACATTTCCAACTTAAAGGGCCAGTAAATGTCTTCAACAAAATTATAGAAGAAAACTTCCCTAACCTAAAGAAAGAGATGCCCATGAACATACAAGAAGCCTACAGAACTCCAAATAGATTTGACCAGAAAAGAAATTCATCCCATCACATAATAATTAAAACACCAGAAAGAAAATTAAAAGCAGTAAGGGAAAAAGGTCAAGTAACATATAAAAGTAGACCTATCAGAATTACACCAGATTTCTCACCAGAGACTATGAAAGCGAGAAGAGTGGGGGCAGACGTCATGCAGACCCTAAGGGAACACAAATGACAACCCAAACTGCTATATCCAGCAAATCTCTCAATTACCATAAATGGAGAAACCAAGGTTTTTCATGACAAAAACAAATTTACACAGTATTTTTCTACAAATCCAGCCCTTCAAAGGATAATGAATGGAAAACACCAACAAAGGGAGAGAAACTACATAAGAAAAAGCAAGAAAGTAATCTCCTTTTAACAAACCCAAAAAAAGATAACTACACAAACATAAAAATTACATAAAAACAGCAGGAAGCAACAACTATTCTTTAATATCTCCTAACATCAATGGATTCAATTCCCCAATACAAAGACATAAACTAACAGAATGGATTTGTAAACAAGACCCAACATTTTGCTGCATACAGGAAACGCATCTTAGTGTCAAAGACAAACACTACCTAAGAGTAAAAGGCTGGAAAACAGTTCTCTAAGCAAATGGTCCCAGGAAACAAGCTGGAGTAGCCATTCTAATATCAGGTAAAATAGACTTTCAACCAAATGTCAGCAAAAAAGATACAGAAGGCCACTTTTTACTTATCAAAGGAAAAAATCTACCAGGAAGAACTCTCAATTTTGAACATCTATGCTCCAAATACAAGGGCACGTGCATTCATAAAGGAAACCTTACTAAAGCTTAAAGCATACATCACACACCACACAATAATTGTGGGGGACTTAAACACCCTACTCTCTTCAATGGACAGATCAGGGAAACACAAACTAAATGGAGTCACAGTGAAACTAACAGAAGTTTTGAACCAAATGGACTTAATAGATATCTATAGAACATTTCATCCTAAATCAAAAGAATATACCTTCTTCTCAGCACCTCATGGTACCTTCTCCAAAATTGACCATATAATTGGTCACAAAACAGATCTCAACAGATATACGACAATTGAACTAATTCCATGCCTCCTATCAGATCACTATGGAATAAGGTCGTCGTCGTCGTCAATAGCAACAAAAACAACAAAAAGCCCATATACACATGGAAGCTGAACAGTTCTCTACTCAATGACACCTTGGTCAAGGAAGAAATAAGGAAAGGAATCAAAGACTTTTTAGAATTTAATGAATATGAAGGCACAACATGCCCAAATTTATGGGACACAATGAAAGCAGTGCTAAGAGGAAAACTCATAGCTCTGAATGAGACTACCCATACATTCTGTGAATTCTCCAGAGAAATTCATGGGTATTGTGTTAAAAGACCATTATCAAATACCCTTGGTAGGATGTAGAACACTGAACACAATTACATGCCTAGACACATACAGTCACACAGTTTCCTTCTCAATACACAGATATAACTCTATCTACAGTTTCTGTTCCCCAGCAACACAAACACTATATGTAAAATATGGCTGTCATATGGATATAATACGATAGACACATACAAGTTCCCAGGGTTATTTTTGTTTGTTTATGTCTGTGGTTGTATGGCATAGAAGCTGTTTATAAAGAACCTCCACATGTGAACATAGATGTGATTATGTGTCTAAGCATGGTGTGTGAATTCTTGTGTGAGACTGAGGGTTGTAGTGGTAGTGATGGTGATGTGGTGGTTTTTGTATGTGTGTGTAACTAAGTGCATGGGGTGTGCATGAGTGTGGCACATGACCAGATGGATTACTCAGCAACCCTACTTCTTGCCTCGTGATATATCAGAACATGATACAGAAACATGTCGATATAAAGAAAGTATTAAAAAATAGTAGTCTTCTTCACAAAATACAAAGACAGAAAGCTAGCAAATACTACCAATTATTACTTACAAAATAAGGTCGTTCAATGAAAAGATTGTAATCTGATAATTAAAGGACAAAGACGAGTCTGATAAGCTTTGGCTTGTGGCTCTAATTTATTGGCAAGCGAAATGTATAGAAAAGGACATCAAGTATCTTTATGACTTTGTTAAAGTGGTCCACTCTTTCAACACACATTCAATGTAGTACTTGAAATCTTAGCCAGACTGATAAGACAACTGATAGAGCTTAGGGATACAAATTGAAAAGGAAGAAGTCAAATTATCTTTACTTGCAGCTCATATAACAGTGTATATAAATGACACTAAAAATTGCACCAGGGAACTCTAATAGCTGATGAACATTTTCAGCAAAACTACCTCAGAAAATCAGTAGCCCTCTTATTTACACATGACAGACTGAGAAAGAAATCAGAGAAACAACATCTGTCACAATATCTATAAACAATATAAAATATCTTGATAACTCTAGCCAAGTCTTTGAAGAAAGAAATGAAGATGATATCAGAAGATGAAAAGATCTCCCATGCTCATGGATCCTCATGATTATAATAGTTAAAAATGATCCCCCTACCTGAAACAATTAGTAAATAGGCACAAAGCAATTCTCTAACCCAGAAGAAGTTACATACACAATAATATAAACAACAAGTCACAGCTCAATAATGAATTACTTTTTATATTGTCCAAACCAAGGGCTCTCCTCATGTGCAAAAGAATATATAATATACCTTGGAAAGTGGCTTCCCCTGGAGGCAGTTGATCCCACCAACAAAGACAATGTTGGGCATCATGAGTCTAGGGAAGTCCAACATAAAGTCAGTGCATAACAACCAAATGGACACTGGGCTGAAGAGGTCTGTCATAGTCACCAGAGTCTGCAGAACTTCAGAGACAATTTCTTCAGCAGTATTTAAATAATAGGAGCAAAATGCACATGCTTCAAAGTAGGAGAGATGATTCCACACTTTCTCTAGGAAAGTCATGGTGTCTGTGTATTTTGAGAAAAGTCTAGGAACATAAGACAGTGGAATGGGGCACTAGGCACCCTCTTCAAGAAAGTGGCAAAATACACCTCTTGCAAAGACCACTGATGGGAGTGACAAATATCTGGCAACAGTTAAGCCACACACATGGAAAGGATCCATAAACACAGCATCAAACAAAGTCTGTTCCAAGTACTCCACTAACTTCTTGTCCTTGAACAAACTCCTACAGTGTGAAAACAGTAATTCGAAGAAACCTTTGGCTGAGCCTGTCAGGAGAGAACGCATACTTTGTTCTGGAGTTTTCCATTGAGTGTAAGAAAAATACTTGAACTCACAGTCCAGATCCTCCAGAGTGTGAGAAATTGAATATGTCTTCACTGTAAAATTCTGTGATTTCCCCAGCTGCCAACTCACCTCTGGAACAGCTACCACCACCTCATGGCCATTGTGAATGAGTTTCTCCACAACCATCTGCATGGTGAACCAGTGACTCCCATCCATGGGCACCACCAGCAGCCTGCCTGCCTGGGCCAAGCCAGAGGCCAGCAGCAGGCACACACAGAGAGGAAGGGAGGCTGGGAAGTCTGCAGGAGCCATGGGAGAAGTGCAGCCCAAGGCAATCCAGCTGCTGGGGTCTGTGCTCTCCTACCACTCTAGCCCAAGTGTGAGCCAGAGAGAAATCTCTGCCCTCAGGAGGGCATGTACTTACACAGCAGTCCCAGACAATGATTTACTTGGAGAACAAGAAAATAGGTTGCTCTGTACACAATGACAGCAAGGTTCCCAGTGTTGAAGACAACACACACACAACTCTCTGAACATGGAGAGCTGGAGCTGGGGCCTACATAGAACCTTTACCCCCATGCTCAGGTGTCTGACATGCAAAGGTGTGCTGCAGGACACCAAAGGGAAAGGAAACATCAACCCAACCACAAACTGTTTTAACCTACAATCTGTCTTGACTATAAAATATGTTAGACCAATGGAGCAAACCTTGTGAGATGAATCAACCAATGTCTGGTTTGACTTAAGGCCCACTCCATGAGATGGAACTCACACCTGACACTGCTTGGGTCTAGATAGTCTCACGAGCTAAGAGAAAACCAATTACATCTGGACTCTTTACAAAAGAGGTAACAATAAAATGACTCCCACTGGTATTCTCTTCTACTCATGGTCAGGGTCTTCTTTAGACATCAGAATAGCTGCTTCCTCTTGCAGCAGATGGGAACAAACACAAAGACCCACAGCAAGACAGTTCAGAGAGACAGACCCTGGAATACACAGTTCCAAGGAGATGTCTCCATTAAATCCCTTCCCTCAGAGCTCAGGGAACTCCAAGGAACAGGAGGCAGAAAGAATTGGGGAGAAACAAGGCACAGATGGCACCAGAAAAAAGACTTCTAAAATAACTCAGCAAAGCTCTTGTGAACTCACAGACAATGAAACAGTATACACAGGGCCAACATGAGTTTGCTCCAGGTCTTCTACAGATGTACTATAGTTTTTAGTTTACTACTTTTACAGAACTCCTGAATGTGTCAACAAGCTTTTTCTAAATTCTTATATATGAGTATAGTATGATTCTTATGTTGATTTTCCAATTGACATGTCATATTTCGACAAGATGGTTTCTGTTTTACCTTCTTATTGTTTTTCCTTAAAAAGAAGAAGCTCACAGACATTCCATCCCACCTATCATATCAATAACTTTTGAATTTGGGCAAACTGTATGCATACTCTTATAGAAGACAACCTATAATAGGTACACCTATGGAGAACCACAAACAAATATTGTGAGCTACTCCAAGTCCTAATATGTTTTTTCAGTGTTTACAAAAGCATTCAAACACAACCTGAAGGGATTTTCTTCCTGTCATTGTTGTTGTCTCTCTTTAAATTCTAGGTAATAATACATATTATCCAGTGGCATTATGGGATTTTTCAGAGGTGTGTTGCTTGTATATGGTCATCCCTTTCCCCTGCTGCCCAGCCTTGCCTCCATATGTTCTCTTCCTGCCCCTGGATAGTCCTGCTTCTGCTTTGATGTAATATGCCTATCATAACCATCTTTGTTCCTACTCATGAAAGTTTTCTTGTTCCTCCCCTATCTAATTTGATTGTACCTTGGAATTTATATACAATTATGCCACAGCTGTACAAATCCATATCAATGAGACACCTATATAGAATTATTCCCCCAATTAGTGAGTAGATACAAAGCAATTCTCTAACCCAGAAGAAATTACATACACAATAATATAAACAACAATTCACAGCTCGACAATGAATTACTTTTGTATTGTCCAAACCTAGGGCTCTCCTCATATACAAAAGAATATATAACATACCTTGGAAAGTGGCTTCCCATGGAGGCAGTTGATCCCGCCAATAAAGATCATGTTGGGCATCACAGGTCTGGGGAAGTCCAACACAAAGTCAGTGCGCAACAACCAAATGGACACTGGGCTGAAGAGGTCTGTCATAGTCACTGGGGTCTGCAGAACTTCAGAGGCAATTTCTTCAGCAGTTTTGAAAAAATAGGGGCAAACTGCACTTTCTTCAAGGTAGGAGAGATGGTTCCATACTCTCTCCTGAAAAGTCATGGTGTCTGTGTATTTTGATAAAAGTCTAGGAACATAAGAAGGAAGACTTGGGCACTGGGCACCCTCTTCAAGGTAGTGGCAAAATATACCTCGTGCAAAGACCACTGATGGGAGTGACAAATATCTGGCAACAGTTAGGCCACACACATCAAAAGGATCCAGAAACACAGCATCAAAAGAAGTCTGCTCCAAGTACTCCACTAACTTCTTGTCCTTGAACAGACTCCTACAGTGTGAAAACAGTAATTCGAAGAAACCTTTGGCTGAGCCTGTCAGGAAAGAATGTACACTTTGTTCTGGAGTTTTCCATTGAGTGTAAGAAAAATACTTGAACTCATGGTCCAGATCCTCCAGAGTGTGAGAAATCGAGTATGTCTTTACTGTACAATTCAGTGATTTCCCCAGCTGCCAACTCACCTCTGGGATAACTAAAACCACCTCATGGCCATTGTGAATGAGTTTCTCCACAACCATCTGCATGGTGAACCAGTGACTCCCATCCATGGGCACCACCAGCAGCCTGCCTGCCTGGGCCAAGCCAGAGACCAGCAGCAGGCACACGCAGAGAGGAAGGGAGGCTGGGAAGGCTGCAGGAGCCATGATAAATCACAGCCCAGAGCAGTCCGGTCACTATGACTGAAGGCTTTTCTAATAGAGCAGGTTAAAAAGTAGAGGCACAAAACCTACTGCAGTGGACACATGTATTTAAATGTTTACAAATGAGGTTAAAAATCAGTGTTAATGATTTACTCAAAAGAGTAATAATTAATTAACTGCAATGACTGACATATCTTTCGTGTGCTCTCCAGATAAAAAGGGTTATGATCTTTGCTTACGAAAGATCATGAACTCTATTGCAGAAACAGTTTGGAATGGATTGTGAAACAATGCATTGAAATTTGATAATTAAGAAAAAGTAAAGGGGCTTCCACAACCAGAACATCCTCATTTATACATCATAAGAAAGGAAGCTAAGAGTGACAGACAGTGAGCATCACCAAGAAGATGTAGAGAGTGCTGGAGGTCACACAGAAACAGGACCCTCCTGCAAGGACACATTTTGCTAGAAAGGACATGCCAGGTCTCAAATCAACCCTATGTTACTTTTGATTCTATGGATCTGAGCTTTTAGGAGTCTTGACTGATAGGTCCTGAGCCTTGAGACTCTGCCCTGTTATAGGACTCCAGTAAGCTAATAAGCCAACAACAGTCCCTGTCAAAATAGCAAACATTCACCATGTTAGGTATTCATGAGAAAGTTTCTTTTCTTTTGAGCAACATTTCTAAGACAGAATGACTTCTATTTCTAAGCCTGGCTTTTAGACTGTCATCTAAACAGAAGGAAGAAGATGAAGAGCACCTGAGCCTCTTAGTGATGAGGGTCAGATTACTCCAGAAACAATGGCCAGGGGTGGTTCCTTTTCTAGTAACAAGTGGGTCTGGAGCCCAGGACTTGAACCTTTCACCACAGTTCCTGGAGGGACTGATGGACTAAGTCCTGGTATTGAGTGAGTCAGGACATAATGACTGTGTAACAGAGTGTGTTTTTAATGGGGACTCTAATCACTTATTGTTCCAAACAGGAGTCGTGATAACTCTTCGACTTAGGTGTACAACAGGGATGCTTGAGTGATTGGCTCACCACAGTGTAGGCATAGCGCTCCACTCACCTCAGGCACCAGGGAAGTGTGACATCTATGGAGAGACTCTCAGAGTAAGGTTGTAATGATTTCAACAGATATAGTAAGAGTTTCATGGTATAAACTTTTCTATACTATCATGAATTCTCTTTAAGTCAATTTCCATGTATGGTATAAAGGTATAATTCCGTGTCTTCCCATGTGTACATTCATGCATGAGCTCGAAATCTATTCAATAATCCACCATTTACAAATTGAGCGGCTTAACACCAGCAGAAAAAAATGATCAAACTATGAGTGGATTTATCTTGTTATCTCTGATACTATTCCACTGGCTTTTCCCCCATTGGTTAGTTTATTTCTTTATCCTGATTGGAGCTTCCCCTACCACCTCTACTCCCAGTCCTCCCCTCTCCCCTCCTCTCCCTTCCTTCTAAGTTCCCTCCAATTCTCCTCAGAGAAGAGACTTTCAAAGGGAGGAGGCTTAACTAAAATAGAAACGTGGGGTGGATGGGGGGAAGAGTTCCATAGAAGACTGGTTGAGGAATGGGAACAAGAGTGATCAGGGGTGGGGAGGATGGTGAGAGAGGACAGGAATAGGTAGGGGTATCTCTGGAACAGGGATTCAAATGAGAGAGGGGAGTATCATCCCACAACCACAACTCTGACCCATAATTGTTCCTGTCTAAAAGAATTACAGGGATGGAAATGAGAGGAGCCTACGGGAAAAAAGGTCCAGAGACAGGCTGGAAGTGGCAAGGTGTGGTCCCAAGGCCTAACACTATTACTGAGGCTATGGAGTGCTCACAAAAAGGGACCTAGCGTGACTGCACTACGGAGGCCCGACAAGCAGCTGAAAGAGTCAGATGCACATATTTGCACCCAACCAATGGACAGAAGCAGCTGACCCCTGCTGTTGAATTAGGGAAGGCTGAATGAAGCTGAGGGTGACCCTGTAGGAGGACCAGCAGTCTCAATTCATCTGGACCCCCAGGATCTCTCAAACACTGAATCACAAAACAGGCAGCATGCACCAGCTGATGTGAGGCCCCTAGCACACCTACAATAGAGGACTGCTAGGTCTATGTTCCTCAAGAGATAACACACCTAACCATCAAGAGACTGGAGGCCCTGGGGAGTTTAGAGACCAGGTGGGCTGGGGTTAGGGACATCCACGTGGAGATAGGGGGAAGGGAGGAGATATGAGATGTGGAACAGATGGGGAGAGGTCGGGTGGACAGGGGTTGGCCGGGTGAGGAATAAAATATGGAGTGAATAAAAATAATCAATTAAAAATGATAAAAGAAATGACCAAAAAAAAAGGTAGCAGTTAAACAGAAGACAGGTATTTCAGGATGTTTGGCATATTACTGTCCATCATGAAACATGAAGCAAAAGCTCAAATGTTTATTGTTATTAATTGGTTGAAAACAGGAAGATTTTAAGGCAGTAAAATCTTTAGGGCAAATCTATAAGCATTACCTGTGAAGATATCTGTGATCTGTGATCTTGAAATGGACAAAGTAATGGACACTATTCACTACCAATCACTATATTATATTTTGATAAAAGCAATAGGAACTGATGCACTCCACGCACACATACATTTCAAAATGATTTCAAAGAATTCTTTAAAGCAGCATAATTATCATCTAAGCACTTCGGTAAAAGCAGAACCCAGAGATGGATTTAAAAAATGATATGAAGAGATTGGAATGAAACCAGGATTTTTTAAAACAATCTGAAAATTATAAGTAACTAATTCACCTGTAGATACATATATACCAATGATGGCAATGTTATATGACTTGGTAACTTTAATTATGTAATATGGCAAAAAGTAACACATTGAGCCAGAAACTGTCTAAGTAAGAAACATACATGACAAACAAGAGGTTAATAAGAAATGTTTCCTTCATAGTATCCATAGCCAGGACACATGTCCTATGCTAAGGGACAGATAACACACCTGAGACAGTGACTTTCTCTGGTAACAATTGATACCACCATGAAGACCATGTTGAGCATCACAGGCCTGGAATAGTCAAAAGGAAAGTCTGTACACACCTACAAAATGTATATTTGTAGAGACTATTGTCTCAGAGAATTAGAGAATTTCAGTCATGATTTCTATGATAAAGAATTGTTCAAGCAAAAAGGAAAAATAATTCAACACTCCTTCTTTGAAGAGAGAAAACCCTTGTATCTGGGAGGTAGGAGGGAAGCTTAGAAACAGGGGAAACTGTAGTGGGTTGGCCTGATGCTGTTTGTATTCTAGTGCTAATACTGGTTCCTCCAGAAGTGTTTGCTATCACTAACTCATGTGATGCCATGAGAACTTTCACCCAGTTGGACTGGTCAACTGTGATTGGGCAGCGGAGAGGAAAGGATGGATTGGAGGCTTGAAAGGGAGTTGCAGGCAGAGAGGGAGAGGGAGATGGAGAGGGAGAGGAAGAGGGAGAGGGAGAGGGAGAGAGAGAGACAGAGGAGGAGGAAGCCATCAAGGACTAGGCCCAGGTAGCCAGGAGAAACAGCAAGTGACAGGGGCCTTCCAGCCAGGGACTAAGTGAGTACAGCCCTAGATCTGCCCAATCTGAGCATGTGGCTTATAATCAATGTATCTGGAGTATGTGTGTGTTTTATACGGGTTTACTAGGATTGAAAATCAGCAACAGGAAATGAACTGGTACACTGGTACACTTCCTTGGACTTTAGAACAAATGTAACTCTGATGACCAACATAGGCTGAAAGGAAAGATAGTTGGCAACCACTAAGTTGCACACATCTAAAGGGTCCAGGAAGGTATGAGAAAATTCTGTGGTGGGTAACTTACTAATTGCTTTTTGCTAAACAGACTCCTATACACTGAAAAGATGTCTTAAGAGGTTACTGTTAGAAAAAAAACATTCTCATCCCTGACTTTTCCACTGATGTGAGCAAAACCCTAATCCACCAAGTGTGAGAAGCCAAATGAGTCTTCCATGGAGAATTCAGGGGTCGTCCCTGTTCCCAACTCACTTCTGGAACCATCACCACTACCTCATGGCCTCCATGGGACAATTTATCCAAAAGAGATTTCATGGTAAATGTGTAGTGCCTATCCACGGACACTAGCAGCAGCCTGCTGCCTGCATGCATGAAGCCAGAGACCAGCAGCAGACACACACACTGACAAAGGGAGGCTGGAAAAACTGCAGGAGACATGAGCGAAGCATATCCTAGAGAAATCTAGCCAGTCAGACTACAGCTTCAGTACAGTAGCAGAAGGAGGTACAGGGACCAAACCTACCTCAGGGAAGACATGCACTTACGTCTTCATAGGTGGTTCTGCTCACTGCCAATCATTTATCCAGGAGAATAACTAATGAGCTGCTTTTACTGACTATATATGTCCCTGTTTCCCAGAAAAGAAAGGCTTGTGATCTTTGCTTTGGAAGATCATGCCCTCTATGGCAATGTCGGTTTTCAAAGAGTTACGAAATGAAGCAACTGGATTTTGAGAATTCAGATCAATTGTGAACTCTCCTAAGAGTCCCTGCAAGCTATGAAAGGAAGGAGGTGAGACAGGACATTTAGTTTTAAGGAAGAAGGAAAGAATGCCAGAGAAGGCCACACCAGAGGACCTCTTGTGTATGGAAGGGTGGTGCAGGGCCAAACCAACTCTGTTGCTCTTGTGTGTATGAGAGTTTCCTGGAGTCGCCTTTGATAGGAGATATAATCACACTTCTGTCAAGAATTCTCCAGAGAGATTCATGGGTGTTATGTTACCAGACGATCATCAAATGCCCTGGGTAGAACCTAGCACACTGAGCACCAATACATGCCTAGACACATAGAGGGACAGGGTTTCTTTCTTAATACACAGATATGAACCCATCCATAACATGTGTTCCCTAGCAACTCAAACACTATTTGTGAAACATGGCCGCCATATGAAATAATAAGACACATACACGTTCCCAGGGTTGTTTGTTTTTGTTTGTTCATTTGTTTAGATATGTGGTTATACTGTATACAAGCTCTTTATCAAGAACCTCCACATATGCACATGTATGTGATTGTGTGTGGCTGACCATTGTGTGTGTGAATTAGTGTCTGAGACTGAGGGTTCTAATGATATGATGGTGATGGTGATAGTGGTGGTTTGTGTTTATGTGTGTAACTAAGTGTGTGGGATGTGCATGATTCTGGCACATGCCCAGATGGATTACTCAGCAACCCTATGTCTTGCCTCATGAGATATCAGAACATAAATGGAAACATATAAATGTAAAGAAATTATTAAAGAACTGTTAGCACAGTCTTCTTAACAAAATCCAAAGATAGAAAGCCAGTGCATATCACTAATTATCACCTACAAAAGATCATTCAATGACAAGATTGTAATGTGATCACAAAAACAGTGACAAATCTTAAGCTTTGGCATGTGTCTCTAATGTATCCACAAGCAAAATGTGTGGAAAAGAACATTAAGCATCTTTATGACTTTGTTAAGTGGATCAACTCTTTCAATGCCCATTCAATGTAGTACTCGAAGTCTTAGCTAGAGCAATAAGGAAACTGACAGGGATCGGGGTATACATATTGAAAAGGAAGCAGTCAGGCTATCTTTATTTGCAGATAATATAATAGTGTATATAAAAAGTGGCACTAAAAATTGCACCAGGGAACCCCGACAGCTGATCAATGCTTCCAGCAAAATTAACTCAGAAAATCAGTAGCCCTCCTATTTACACATGACAGACTGAGAAAGAAATCAGAGAAACAACACCTGCCACAATATCCTTAAACAATATAAAATATCTTGGTAACTCTAGCCGAGTCATTGAAAAAAGAAAGGAAGAAGATATCAGAAGATGGAAAGATCTCCCATGCTCATGGATCTGTATGATTATCAGAGTTAAAAAATTAGCCCCTACTTGAAACAATCAACAGATTCAATGGAACCCTCATCAAAATTTCAACACAATTTTTCTAAGACATAAAAAGGTCAATTTTCATATGGGAACCCAAAAAGCCCAGGTTAAGTAAAATGATCATGAACAACAAGAGACCTGAATCCTTCAAGGTTGCAGAAAGTTAAGCCAGGTAATCATGATGCAAACCTTTAATCCCAGAATTCATGAGTCAGACACAGGTGCATCTCTGAAGTCAAGGCCAACCTGCTTTACACAGTGAGTTCCAGGATAGCCAGGGCTACATAGACTAACCCCGTCTCAAAAATCCAAAAATGACATCATGAAATTTGTAAGCAAATGTATGTCACTAGGAAAAAAATCATCCTTGGCAAGATAACCCAGATGCAGAAATATAAATACTGCATGTATATAAATACTTATATTCATATTTACATTTATATATGTATGTGTATGTAATGTAAATACTTATATTTGGATATTAGCCATTAAATAAGCGATAACCAAGCTACAATCCATAGACCCAGAGAGGTTAGCTATAGAGAAAAATACTAGGAGGGACACAGATCTCCTTGGAAGTGGAACATAAAATAGATTTTTTGGGTGGACTGGAGCCAAGAGCAGAAGATTCAGGGGGGAGGGGGCAGAGGAGATGGGACTGAGGGAAAGATTGTCGGGAGAGCCAGCTATAATTGAAGAGCATTTGAGTGGCAGTGTGGAAACGTAGTACTTCCTATAAGAGGAAAGCAACTGTAATGAAGTTTCCATGTAGTAAAGGGGATGAAAATCTTGCTGACCATATCTTGTCACCAAATGAAGCTTCCAGTACAGGGACTGGGCTTTGTGTAATTCAGTTGTGAGCCAAAAGGATCTCATGGAAATTCACAAACAACCCAGGTTGTTGCCAAGATAACAGATTGCTTTCCACACACTGACGGCAAGGGCCCAGTGTTGAAGACAACACACACACAACTCACTGAACATGGAGAGTTGGAGCTGGGACCTACATAGAACCTTCACACCCATGCTCATGTGTCTATGACATGCAAAGGTGTGCTGCAGGACACCAAAGGGAAAGGAAACATCAACCCAACCACAAAATGTTTGACCTACAATCTGTCTTGACTATAAAATATGTTAGACCAATGGAGCAAACCTTGTGAGATGAACCAACCAATGTCTGATTTGACTTAAGGCCCACTCCATGAGATGGAACTCACACCTGACACTGCTTGGGTCTAGATAGCCTCACGAGCTAAGAGAAAACCAATTACATCTGGACTCTTTACAAAAGAGGTAACAATAAAATGACTCCCACTGGTATTCTCTTCTACTCATAGTCAGGGTCTTCTTCAGACATCAGAATAGCTGCTTCCTCTTGCAGCAGATGGGAACAAACACAGAGACCCACAGCAAGACAGTTCAGAGAGACAGACCCTGGAATACACAGTTCCAAGGAGATTAAATCCCTTCCCTCAGAGCTCAGGGAACTCCAAGGAACAGGAGGCAGAAAGAATTGGGGAGAAATAAGGCACAGAGGGCACCAGAACAAAGCCCTCTAGGCATCAACAAAGCTCATATGAACTCACAAATACTGGAACAGTATACACAGGTCCAACATGGGTATGCACCAGGTCTTCTGCAGATGTACTATACTTTTCAGTTAATGCTTTTATGGAACTCCTGAGTGTGTCAACAAGTGGTTTCCACTTTCTTCTTCTTTTTTTTTTTTTTTTTTGTATTTCAAAATGTGAAATTTTACTACCAATATATATTTTTAATATTTTTATTTTCTATATTCTTTGTTTACATTCCAAATGATTTCCCCTTTCCCAGATCCCCCCTCCCCATATGTCCCATAAACCCTCTTCTCTCCATCCATTCTCCAATCACCTCCCTCCTTTTTTTTCTGTCTTTATATTCCCCTCCAATGCTAGATCAATCCTTCCCAGGATCAGGGCCCTCTCCATACTTCTTCATGGGAGTCATTTGTTATGTGATTTGTGCCTTGGGTATTCAGGGCTTCTGGGCTAATTAATATCCACTTATCAGAGATTGCATTCCATGTGTATTCTTTTTGTGACTGGGTTACCTCACTTAGGATGATATTTTCCAGATCAAACCATTTGCCTAAAAATTTTGTGAATTCATTGTTTCTAATTCTGAGTAGTATTCCATTGTATAAATATACCACATTTTCTGTATCCATTCCTCCTTTGAGGGGCATCTGGGTTCTTTCCAGCTTCTGGCTATTATAAATAAGGCTGCTATGAACATAATGGAGCATGTGTCTTTATTGCATGCCGGGGAATCCTTTGGGTATATGCCCAGGAGAGGTATAGCAGGGACCTCCGGAAGTGTCATGTCCAGTTTTCTGAGGAACCGCCAGACTGATTTCCAAAGTGGTTGTACCATCTTACAGCCCCACCAGCAGTGGAGGAGTGTTCCTCTTTCTCCACATCCTCGCCAACACCTGCTGTCTCCTGAGTTTTTGACCTTAGCCATTCTGACTGGTGTAAGGTGAAATCTCAGGGTTGTTTTGATCTGCATTTCCCTAATGACTAATGATGTTGAGCACTTCTTAAGGTGCCTCTCGGCCATCCGAATTTCTTCAGGTGAAAATTCTTTGTTTAGATCTGTACCCCATTTTTTAATAGGGTTATTTGGTTCCCTGGGGTCTAACTTCTTGAGTTCTTTGTATATATTGGATATTAGCCCTCTATCAGATGTAGGGTTGGTGAATATCCTTTCCCAATTTGATGGTGGCCGTTTTGTCCTTTTACCAATGTCCCTTGCCTTACAGGTTTCCACTTTCATGTATATGACAATAGATTTTTGTGCCTTGTCTTGGGGCACTTTGATGTTTCTGCTAACTTGTCCAACTTTGATATGATGGTTTCTGTTTTATCTTATTGTGTTTCCTTAAAATCAAGAGCATCACAGACAGTCAATCCTACATATACTATCAATAACTTGAAATTTGGACAAACTGTATGTGTAATCCTATAGAAAACAACCTATAATAGGCACACCCATAGAGAACAACCTACAAATACTGAGAGCTGCTCCGAGGCCTAATGTGTTTTTTCACTGGTTACAAAAACATTAATACACAGCTTGAAGGGGTTTTGTGGTTGTTGTTGTTGATGTTGTTGTTGTTGTTGTCTCTCTAAATTTCATTTCTAGATTAGAATAAGAATTATCTAGTGGCATTATGGCATTTTTCAGTTGTGTGGTGCTTTTCACTCGATTCCCCTACTGTCCAGCTTTACCTCCATATGTTCTCCTCTCACCCCTGAATAGCCTTGCTTCTGCTTTTATGTAACATGTCTACCATTCTTTGTTCCTACTCATGAAAGTTTTCTTGCCCCTTCCATTTGTAATTTCATGACCCCCCCCCACACACACAATACAAAGGCTTACATGTATATTGAAAATTAGATTGTACCTTATTTATATACAATAATGCCACCGGCGAACACATCCATATCAATGAAACACATACATAGAATTACTCTCGGGCCAGGAGGTGGTGGCGCATGCCTTTAATGCCAGCACTTGGGAGGCAGAGGCAGGCAGATTTCTGAGTTCGAGGCCAGCCTGGTCTACAGAGTGAGTTCCAGGACAGCCAGGGCTATACAGAGAAACCCTGTCTCAAAACAAAATAAAACAAAACAAAAAGAATTATTCTCCTAATTAGTAAGTAGGCACAAAACAATTCTCTAACCCAAAAGAAATTCCATATGCAGTAATAGACACAATAAATCACAGTTCAGTAAAGAATTTATTTTTATATTGTCCAAAGCTAGAGCTCTCCTCATGTGCTAAAGAATATATAACATACCTTGGAAAGTGGCTTCCCATGGAGGCAGTTGATCCCGCCAACAAAGATCATGTTGGGCATCACAGGTCTGGGGAAGTCCAACACAATGTCAGTGCGTAGCAACCAAATGGACACTGGGCTGAAGAGGTCTGTCATAGTCACTGGGGTCTGCAGAACTTCAGAGGCAATTTCTTCAGCAGTTTTGAAAAAATAGGGGCAAACTGCACTTTCTTCAAGGTAGGAGAGATGGTTCCATACTCTCTCCTGAAAAGTCATGGTGTCTGTATATTTTGATAAAAGTCTAGGAACATAAGAAGGAAGACTTGGGCACTGGGCACCCTCTTCAAGGTAGTGGCAAAATATACCTCGTGCAAAGACCACTGATGGGAGTGGCAAATATCTGGCAACAGTTAAGCCACACACATCAAAAGGATCCAGAAACACAGCATCAAAAGAAGTCTGCTCCAAGTACTCCACTAACTTCTTGTCTTTGAACAAACTCCTACAGTGTGAAAACAGTAATTCGAAGAAACCTTTGGCTGAGCCTGTCAGGAGAGAACGCATACTTTGTTCTGGAGTTTTCCATTGAGTGTAAGAAAAATACTTGAACTCACGGTCCAGATCCTCCAGAGTGTGAGAAATCGAGTATGTCTTCACTGTACAATTCAGTGATTTTCCCAGCTGCCAACTCACCTCTGGGATGACTAAAACCACCTCATGGCCATTGTGAATGAGTTTCTCCAAAACCATCTGCATGGTGAACCAATGGCTCCCATCCATGGGCACCACCAGCAACCTGCCTGCTTGGCCCAAGCCAGAGGCCAGCAGCAGGCACACACAGAGAGGAAGGGAGGCTGGGAAGGCTGCAGGAGCCATGGTAAAATCACAGCCCAGAGCAGTCCGGTCACTATGACTGAAGGCTTTTCTAACAGAGCAGGTTAAAAAGTAGAGGCACAAAACCTACTGCAGTGGACACATGTATTTGTATATTTGCAAGTGAGGTTAAATTTGGGGTTAATGATTTACTCAAAAGAGCAATACTTAATTCACTGCGTTGACTGAAATATCTTTCATGCGCTCTCCAGATAAAAAAGATGATGATCTTTGCTTAGGAAAGATCATGACCTCTATTGCATAAAGAGGAATGAGTTGTGAAACAATGTTTTTCCTTTTGACAATTCAGAAAATAATTAAGAAGCTGCCTTAAAGGGGCTTCTACAACGGAGAGTCACCAAGAAGAGGTAGAGAGTTCTAGAGGTCACACAGAAGCAGGACCCACCCTAAAGGACACATTTTGTGGGAAATGACATGTCAGGTCTCAAATCAACTCTATGTTGTTTGAGTCCATGGATCTGAGAGTTTAGGAGTCTTAACTAACAGGTCCTGAGCCTTGGGACAATGCTCTGCTATAGGACTCCAGCAATCTAATAAGCCAGCCACTGTGCCTGTCAAAATAAGAAACATTCACTGTGTTAGGTATTTACTAGGAAGTTCCTGTTCTTTTAAGCATAATTTCTAAGACAGGATGACTTTTATTTCTAAGCCTGGCTTTTAGACAGACATCTGAATAGAAGATAGAAGATGAAGAGCATCTGAGCCTCTAAACTTGTTGACTGTAAGGTCAGATTACTTTTACCCCAGGTAAAATGGCCAGGGGGTTCCGTTTCTAGGAACAAATGGGTCTGGAGCCCAGGACTTGCACCTTTCACCACAGTTCCTGGAGGGACTGATGGACTAAGTCCTGGTATTGAGTGAGTCAGGACATAATGACTGTGTAACAGAGTGTGTTTTTAATGGGGACTCTAATCACTTATTGTTCCAAACAGGAGTTGTGATAACCCTTCAGCTTAGGTGTACAACAGGGATGCTTGAGTGATTGGCTCACCACAGTGTAGGCACAGCCCTCCTCTCACCTCAGACACCAGGGCAGTGTGACATCTATGGAGAGACTCTCAGAGTAAGGCTATGAGGATTTCAACAGATATAGTAAGAGTTTTGTGGTATTAACTTTTCTATACTATCATGCATTATCTTAAGCAAATTTCCATGTGTGATATAAGGGTATAATTCCATGTCTCCTCATGTGTACATTCATGTGTAACCACAGCATCTGTTCAACAATCCACTATTTCCAAATGAGAGTATTAACACTAGCAGAAAACAATTATTAAGCTACGAGTGGTTTTGTTTCGTTATTTCTAGTACTATTTCACTGGCTTTCTTTTCTTTAGTTAGTTTATTTATTTACTTTACATCCTGATTGGAATTTCCCCTCCCACCTCTCCGCCCAGTCCTTCCCTCTCCCCTCCCCTCCCTCTAAGCTTCCTCCCTTTCTCTTCAGAGGAGAGACTTCCCAAGGGAGGATGCTTAACTAAAATAGAGATTGGGGGGGGGGGAATGGATGGAGAGAAGGAACTGTGTGGAAGACAGGTGAGGAAGGCAAATGGGTTATCAGTGGCCAGGAGGATGGTTGAGAGAGAACAGGAATTGGTAGGGGTATCTCTGGAATAAGCTGGAAACCTAGGACAATGGAAACTCTCACAATCTTTGAGGATGACCCTAGCAATGACACCTAGCAAAAGGGGATATGGAGCATGAAATGGTCACCTCCTATAACAAGGCAAGACTTCCAATGGAGGCATAGAGATACCAATGAATCCATTAAACCTTTGACACACCATTTTTCCTGCTTATAAGAGGCGCAGGGAAAAGCAGGAGCAGAAAGTAAGGGAACGGCCAATCCATGTCTGGCCCAACATGAGTCCTATGCCATGAGAGGGAGCCCACCCCTGATGTTATTAATAATATTCTCCTATACTTGCCAAGAGGCAGCTAGCATAACAGTCATCTGACTGTCTTCACCCAGTAGCCCATGAAAACAGATGTAGAGGCACACATCCCTTCACTGAATTCTTAGGGATGCTTTGAGATGTTTGAGGCAACTTAGTTACACACTCTTGTCTTAGTTACACACTCAAGGAACACCCTTTCTCCCAAAGTCTCATGACTATCTCATATGGTAAAACACAGTCCATTTTCCAAGACCCCAATATCTTTAAATTTTTCAGCATTTCAAAGTTCTAAATCTCTTACATTTCAGGTTGAAAAAGAAGTGGCTACTGATGCCTACATTAAGAGAATGACACCTCTAGGGCTCTTGTGGGAGAAACCAAGCAATGGCCATAGCAGCCTAGAAAAAAAGAAGGCCAATACCTCAACCTAGGTACAGGGTCTCCTTCCTGCCCAGGTTTCAGAAGTGGAGGAGCTATACCTACTGCCATCTGCTCACAGAACTCTCCATTAGCAATTACCTGATGTTACCAAAAGTAACAACAGGTTACTTCTGGCCCTTGAACACCTAGAGAGAAGTCTCACCTGGCTTCATGGTCCACAGCCCTGAATTAAATCCAACTGAGAACCATAAGAGTCCGCCTCAGTTTCATCAATCCACTCTCTTCCAAAAAGTAACATATGAGTAATAGGGAGGACTCTGGCTCGAGGTTGTCTCCCCCAACATTCTGAGATGCTTCCCGGGAGTACTCTCTTGTCCCTGCACAGGAAACACAGTTGAAACCCTGCATCTATGCCTCTAATAAAAAGAAGAAAGAACTAGGTGTTCACAGTGGGCAGCGTCCACACCTCAGCCATGCATCAGTGGCCATGCCTGCGTGATTCCTGCCAAGATGTCTGTCAATCTCATAAAATGGCAAGGGGGAAAGGTCACCCTAGCTTTTGTCCCAGTGTGGTCATCTTCCCCATCGAAACTCTGACCACATGACAATAATTCCCCCCCAAAGCTACCAAGAATGAGGAAACTTATCACACAAAGGATAGCCTCAATGACTTACAACAGATTTTTCAGCCTCATGTCATGAAAATGTTAATGTAAATAATGGAAGAAAAAGAAATGCATGATATCCTATACTCACTGGTAAAATAAATTAGTACTATTAAAATGTCTACAGTTCCCTGTTCTGGTTGTTTTTTTTATCAAATTGACACTGACTAGAGTTACTGGGAAGGAAGGAACCTCAGTTGAGGATTGCTCCTTTGATATTGACCTGTAGAACATGGATTATGTTCAGGATTCACGACAGCTTCAGGAGGGCCTAGCCCCCTCTGCACAATATCACCTCTGGGCAAATGGTCCTGGGTTATATAAGATAGCAGGCTGAGCAAGCCAGGAAAAGCAAGCAAACCTATTCACTGTTCCTCCCTGGCCTCTGCTTCAGTTCCTGCCTCTAGAGTTCCTGCCTTGCTTGACTTCCTGCCCTGACTTCCCTCCACTATAGACTGCAAATAATTCCTGCAAATAGGGTGAAATAATTCCTTTCATCCCTGAGGTGCTTTTGGCCACAGTACTGATCACAAAAACAGAATCCTAACTAACTAAAGCACCTCCAATGAGGTCTACAGATTTAATGTAATCTCTCCTATAATAGAAATGGACAACCATCACATGGGAAAATGTCCTAAAGTTAATTAGGAGACACAAAGGAATCTACTTAGTCAAGGAAAAAGTGTCATGTACCTATTTTCAAACTATACTTCAAGGTTAGAAGATTGAATAGCATAGCACTGGCCCAATTAATAAAAAGGGGGGGAGGGAGGATCTAAATCTCTAGGATAGAACAGGAAGTGAAGCCTTTTCCCTTGGGCATTGGTATTACTCCTTGGCCCTAAGCATGAGAACTAGAAATGACAAGATGCCAACTATTGAAATACTTAGGCATATGTGCATACCCAACTTACTCATAGACTCCACTTCCATGGACTCCGACTCCTTTGAACGCCAGTGGATTGAAGCAGGTCTGAGATGCAAAGGAAAGATGAGATAGCAGAGTACTCTCTCACAGTCTACAGTCACTCAAGGACTCTGTTATTCAGCATATAAAGAAAAGTCACACTCTGCTTGTCTTAGTCAGGGTTTCTATTCCTGCACAAACATCATGACCAAGAAACAAGTTGGGGAGGAAAGGGTTTATTGAGCTTACACTTCCACGTTGCAGTTCATCACTAAAGAAGTCAGGATTGGAACTCAAGCAGGAGCTGATGCAGAGGCCATGGAGGGATGTTTCTTACTGGCTTGCTTCCCCTGGCTTGCTCAGCCTGCTCTCTTATAGAACCCAAGAGCACCAGCCCAAAGGTGGAACCACCCACAAGGGGCCCTCCCCACTTGATCACTAATTGAGAAAATGCCCCACACCTGGATCTCATGGAGGCACTTCTCCAACTGAAGCTCCTTTCTTTGTGATAACTCCAGCCTGTGTCAAGTTGACACAAAACTAGCCAGTACACTGCTAAAGACACAGGATCCCCCAGGTGGTGGTGGAGAGCACCTTTAACCCCAATACTCAGGAGACAGAGAGGAAGGCAGATCCCTGAGTTTGAGATTGGCCTAGACTGCAAAGTGAGTTCTAAGACACTCAGGACTACATGTAAAAATGCCGTGTCAAAAAAAACAAAACAAAACAAAACAAAATAACAACAAAAAAGGCAGGTAAACATGTATCCAGTCCCTATGGGACCAGATTCCAGGTCTCTAACCTACTGAGCTTGCCCAAGGCAATCTCTACTGGAAGATATAATTCTTCTATCCAGCAGGGCAGCATTCGGAACTGCAGAGATGAGGAGTGAACAGGGACTGGTCACAAGGGTTGACCCATTGCCCACCAGCTCATTTGCACTGAGGAAGCTAAGGTCACTTTGGTGACATCTGCAGTCTGTCAATTGTTTTCCCTTCCTACTTTTGCTTCTAAAGGTAAAGAAGAAAAGTGACCCACTATTCCACTATTTGGAAAAATGGGACACACCAGCTCTCAGGTAAAGAAGGCATGAAGAGGGCAACCCGGGCCCTGTAGCACATGCTCAAGCTTGACACCACAGCCAGGTTCTGAGTCCAGGATTTCAACCAGTCCCAACTGCTCCTGCATCCCACTAGTTGCTTTTCACACCACTTCCCATCCAACTCTGTCTGAACCAAGAGTAATGGCGTTAGGCAGCTGTGCATTTCTGATTTTCTTCAATGGGCCATTTGGAAGCACTGCCAGGATTGTTTCTCTTGTAAATTTCACAGAACACCCAGGCAAGATCTAATAGACAGAAAGCAGGAAAGAGTTGATAATGATCAGCATGCACACCTTGTCCTCCACACTTCTGAAGAGAAATGTCACCAGGTTCCTAAGCACAGGTAGCAGGGAACACATGGGCACAAATACTGTCTGACATGTGATATGGAGTACTCGATCAGGGCACACGGCAGCAGGTCCAGATTGTTTATACAAGGATTCTAATTAGTTTTTACCTCTGTCTAAATAGTGGTCATGTAAAGCCTTTGCTTAGATCTAAAGCAAGGCTGTCGCAGGTCTGTCCCCAGCACACCGTGCAGGTGCAGTGTTCCCTTCCATACTGGAGGCAGCAGAACAGACACACACAGGAATCCTGTGGAAAGACTCTCAGGGTCTGGTCATGCAAGTCCATCATCAAGGACTTACATTGGGTATCCCTGGGGTTTCCATTGTCTAGGATCTCAAGTATAACTCATAAAATCATGAACCCATTATAAATTGCACATTTTTCTTTTCTTTTTCCTTAATGTCAGACAGTTTAAAAATGACCAGTGTCTAGCAGTGTTGTGCTAGGGAAAAACAAGTGTCATAACTTTTTGGGTATATGTCCTGCTTATAGCTTCTCATCCTTGTCCTACCCTGGGGTCCATTATCTCACACACCTGACAGAGACTACCACTCAACACACACTGTGTATTCTTTTTTAAAGATAGCTAGAAGAATATAAGAAAGGTATTCATTGCACTATAGAGTGTCCCTTGTATGAATCTGAACATCTTGATTAAAAAACCAAGATAAGTAGTCTTAGGGATGGCCTTAGGTTTACTCACTGGATACTGAATTGGGGATACCTGGGCTACAGAGTGAGTTGAAAGGTAGCCTAGTCAACTCAGTCAGACATGTCTCAAAATAGAAAATAAAAGGAGGGTCAAGTATATACTCAGTAGCAGCTTGTTTGCCAAGCATGCATAAGGACTAGGGTTCCACTTCCAGTACTGTCAAGGAGAAAATTGTGGCTGCATACAATATTATTGCTCCAAGAAGTTAATATGTATAACTTTATTAGTTAGACAAGATCTAGAAGGAGGCAGGCAGTGGGGAACTTACCACTGTCATCCAGCATACATCTTACTGTCACATTATTTGTAACTACAAATATGTTTCTCAAACTTATGGTGTAATCTATGATACACATAAAATGACATGCATACAATTAGACATGGCCAGCCTGCATCTAGGACACCAGGATAAAATAAGAATGACCACATTAAAAGAGGAAAGAGTTAAACAGAAAACAGGTGTTTCCAGGACGCTTGGCAAATTACTGTACATGATGAAACATGAAGCAAAAGCTCAAATGTCTATTGTTATTGACTAGTTGAAAACATGAAGATTTAAAGGCAGTAAAATCTTTAAGGCAAACCTTTAAGCTTTACCTATGAAGATATCTGTGATCTTGAAAAGGACAAAGTAATGGGCACTATTGACCATCAATCACTATATGTTATTTTAATAAAAGCAATATAAACTGATGCACCCCACATACACATACATTTCAAAATGATTTCAAAGAATTTTTTAAAGTTTAGATACTTATCATCTAAGCACTTTTGTAAGTGCGGAAGCCAGAGATGGAATAAAAGAATGATATGAAGACATGGAAATGAAAGCAGAATTTTTTTTCTTTTTTTATTGATATATTTTTTATTCGATATATTTTTTATTTACATTTCAAATGATTTCCCCTTTTCTAGCCCCCCACTCCCCGAAAGTCCCATAAGCCCCCTTCTCTCCCCCTGTCCTCCCACCCACCCCTTCCCACTTCCCCGTTCTGGTTTTGCCGAATACTGCTTCACTGAGTCCTTCCAGAACAAGGGGCCACTCCTCCTTTCTTCTTGTACCTCATTTAATGTGTGGATTATGTTTTGGGTATTCCAGTTTTCTAGGTTAGTATCCACTTATTAGTGAGTGCATACCATGATTCACCTTTTGAGTGTGGGTTACCTCACTTAGTATGATGTTCTCTAGCTCCATCCATTTGCCTAAGAATTTCATGAATTCGTTGTTTATAATGGCTGAATAGTACTCCATTGTGTAGATATACCACATTTTTTGCATCCACTCTTCTGTTGAGGGATACCTGGGTTCTTTCCAGCTTCTGGTAAATATAAATAGGGCTGCTATGAACATAGTAGAGCATGTATCCTTATTACATGGTGGGGAATCCTCTGGGTATATGCCCAGGAGTGGTATAGCAGGATCTTCTGGAAGTGAGGTGCCCAGTTTTCGGAGGAACCGCCAGACTGCTTTCCAGAGTGGTTGTACCAATTTGCAACCCCACCAGCAGTGGAGGAGTGTTCCTCTTTCTCCACATCCTTGACAACACCTGCTGTCTCCTGAATTTTTAATCTTAGCCATTCTGACTGGTGTAAGGTGAAATCTCAGGGTTGTTTTGATTTGCATTTCCCTAATGACTAATGAAGTTGAGCATTTTTAAAGATGCTTCTCCGCCATCCAAAGTTCTTCAGGTGAGAATTCTTTGTTTAACTCTGTACCCCATTTTTTAATAGGGTTGTTTGGTTTTCTGGAGTCTAACTTCTTGAGTTCTTTATATATATTGGATATTAGCCCTCTATCTGATGTAGGATTGGTGAAGATCTTTTCCCAATTTGTTGGTTGCCGAGTTGTCCTTTTGATGGTGTCCTTTGCCTTACAGAAACTTTGTAATTTTATGAGGTCCCATTTGTCAATTCTTGATCTTAGAGCATACGCTATTGGTGTTCTGTTCAGAAACTTTCTCCCTGTACTGATGTCCTCAAGGGTCTTCCCCAGTTTCTTTTCTATTAGCTTCAGAGTGTCTGGCTCTATGTGGAGGTCCTTGATCCATTTGGATTTGAGCTTAGTACAAGGAGACAAGGATGGATCAATTCGAATTCTTCTGCATGCTGACCTCCAATTGAACCAGCACCATTTGTTGAAAAGGCTATCTTTTTTCCATTGGATGTTTTCAGCCCCTTTGTCGAGGATCAAGTGGCCATAGGATCTTCAATACTGTTCCATTGATCTGCCTGCCTGTCACTGTACCAGTACCATGCAGTTTTTAACACTATTGCTCTGTAGTATTGCTTGAGGTCAGGGATACTGATTCCCCCAGAATTTCTTTTGTTGCTGAGAATTGTTTTAGCTATCCTGGGTTTTTTGTTATTCCAGATGAATTTGATAATTGCTCTTTCTAACTCTGTGAAGAATTGAGTTGGGATTTTGATGGGTATTGCATTGAATCTGTATATTGCTTTTGGCAAAATGGCCATTTTAACTATATTGATTCTGCCGATCCATGAGCATGGGAGGTTTTCCCATTTTTTGAGGTCTTCTTCCATTTCTTTCTTCAGAGTCTTGAAAGTTCTTGTCATACAGATCTTTTACATGTTTGGTAAGAGTCACCCCAAGATACTTTATACTGTTTGTGCTATTGTGAAGGGGGTCATTTCTCTAATTTCTTTCTCAGCCTGCTTATCCTTTGAGTATAGGAACACCACTGATTTGCTTGAGTTGATTTTATAACCTGCCACTTTGCTGAAGTTGTTTATCAGCTGTAGGAGTTCTCTGGTGTTTTTTGGGTCACTTAGGTAGACTATCATGTCATCTGCAAATAATGATAGTTTGACTTCTTCCTTTCCAATTTGTATCCCTTTGACCTCCTTATGTTGTCGAATTGCCTGAGCTAGTACCTCAAGTACAATATTGAAAAGATAAGGAGAAAGGGGGCAGCCCTGTCTAGTCCCTGATTTTAGTGGGATTGCTTCAAGTTTCTCTCCTTTTAGTTTGATGCTGGCTACCGGTTTGCTGTATATTGCTTTTACTATGTTTAGGTATGGGCCTTGAATTCCTGTTCTCTCCAAGACTTTAAGCATGAAAGGATGCTGAATTTTGTCAAATGCTTTTTCAGCATCCAATGAAATGACCATGTGGTTTTTTTCTTTGAGTTTGTTTATGTAGTGGATTGCATTGATGGATTTCCGTATATTGAACCAACCCTGCATCCCTGGGATAAAGCCTACTTGATCATGGTGGATGATCGTTTTGATGTGTTCTTGGATTCGGTTGGCAAGAATTTTATTGAGTATTTTTGCATCGATGTTCATAAGGGAAATTGGTCTGAAGTTCTCTTTCTTTGTTGGATCTTTGTGTGGTTTTAGTATCAGCGTAATTGTGGCTTCGTAGAAGGAATTAGGTAGTGTTCCTTCTGTTTCTATTTTGTGGAATAGTTTGAAGAGTATTGGTGTCAAGTCTTCTTTGAAGGTCTGATAGAATTCTGCACTGAAACCATCTGGTCCTGTGTTTTTTTTGGTTGGAAGACTTTCTATGACTCCTTCTAATTAACAAACTTAGAAATGAAAAGGGGGATATAACAACAGAAACTGAGGAAATCCAAAAAATCATTAGATCCTACTACAAGAGCCTATACTCAACACAACTGGAGAATCTGGAGGAAATGGACAATTTTCTTGACAGATACCAAATATCAAAATTAAATCAGGACCAAATAGATCATCTAACCAGTTGCATAACACCAAAAGCAGATTTTTTTAAACAATCCAAAAATTATAAGTAATTCAACTGTAGATACATACAGACCAATGATGGCAATGTTATATGATTTAGTAACTTTAATTATGTAATATGGCAAAAAGTAACTCATTGAGCCAGAAACTGTCTGTCTATGTAAGAAACATACATGACAAACAAGAGGTTAATAAGAAATGTTTCCTTCCTAGTATCCAAAGCCAGGACACATGTCCTATGCTGAGGGACAGATAACACACCTGAGACAGTGACTTTCTCTGGTAGCAATTGATACCACCATGAAGACCATGTTGAGCATCACAGGCCTGGAATAGTCAAAAGGAAAGTCTGTACACACCTACAAAATGTATATTTGTAGAGATCATTGTCTCAGGCAATTGGAGAATTTCAGACATGATTTCTATAATAAAGAATTGTTCAAGCAAAAATGAAAAATAATTCAACACTCCTTCTTTGAAGAGAGAAAACCCTTGTATCTGGGAGGTAGGAGGGAAGCTTAGAAACAGGGGAAACTGTAGTGGGTTGGCCTGATGCTGTTTGTATTCTGGTGCTAATACTGGTTCCTCCAGAAGTGTTTGCTATCACTAACTCATGTGATGCCATGAGAACTTTCACCCAGTTGGACTGGTCAACTGTGATTGGGCAGCGGAGAGGAAAGGATGGATTGGAGGCTTGAAAGGGAGTTGCAGGCAGAGAGGGAGAGGGAGAGGGAGAGGGAGAGAGAGAGACAGAGGAGGAGGAAGCCATCAAGGACTAGGCCCAGGTAGCCAGGAGAAACAGCAAGTGACAGGGGCCTTCCAGCCAGGGACTAAGTGAGTACAGCCCTAGATCTGCCCAATCTGAGCATGTGGCTTATAATCAATGTATCTGGAGTATGTGTGTGTTTTATACGGGTTTACTAGGATTGAAAATCAGCAACAGGAAATGAACTGGTACACTGAGTACTTCCTTGGACTTTAGAACAAATGTAACTCTGATGACCAACATAGGTTGAAAGGAAAGATAGTTGGCAACCACTAAGTTGCACACATCTAAAGGGTCCAGGAAGGTATGAGAAAATTCTGTGGTGGGTAACTTACTAATTGCTTTTTGCTAAACAGACTCCTATACACTGAAAAGATGTCTTAAGAGGTTACTGTTAGAAAAAAAACATTCTCATCCCTGACTTTTCCACTGATGTGAGCAAAACCCTAATCCACCAAGTGTGAGAAGCCAAATGAGTCTTCCATGGAGAATTCAGGGGTCGTCCCTGTTCCCAACTCACTTCTGGAACCATCACCACTACCTCATGGCCTCCATGGGACAATTTATCCAAAAGAGATTTCATGGTAAATGTGTAGTGCCTATCCACGGACACTAGCAGCAGCCTGCTGCCTGCATGCATGAAGCCAGAGACCAGCAGCAGACACACACACTGACAAAGGGAGGCTGGAAAAACTGCAGGAGACATGAGTGAAGCATATCCCAGAGAAATCTAGCCAGTCAGACTACAGCTTCAGTACAGTAGCAGAAGGAGGTACAGGGACCAAACCTACCTCGGGGAAGACATGCACTTACGTCTTCATAGGTGGTTCTGCTCACTGCCAATGATTTATCCAGGAAAATAACTAATGAGCTGCTTTTACTGACTATATATGTCCCCGTTTCCCAGAAAAGAAAGGCTTGTGATCTTTGCTTTGGAAGATCATGCCCTCTATGGCAATGCCGGTTTTCAAAGAGTTATGAAATGATGCAACTGGATTTTGAGAATTCAGATCAATTGTGAACTCTCCTAAGAGTCCCTGCAAGCTATGAAAGGAAGGAGGTGAGACATGACATTTAGTTTTAAGGAAGAAGGAAAGGATGCCAGAGAAGGCTACACCAGAGGACCCCTTGTGTATGGAAGGGTGGTGCAGGGCCAAACCAACTCTGTTGCTCTTGTGTGTATGACAGTTTCCTGGATTCGCCTTTGATAAGAGATATAATCACACTTCTGTCAAGAATTCTCCAGAGAGATTCATGGGTGTTATGTTACCAGACGATCATCAAATGCCCTAGGTAGAACCTAGCACACTGAGCACCAATACATGCCTAGACACATAGAGGGACAGGGTTTCTTTCTTAATACACAGATATGAACCCATCCATAACATGTGTTCCCTAGCAACACAAACACTATTTGTGAAACATGGCTGCCATATGAAATAATAAGACACATACATGTTCCCAGGGTTGTCTGTGTTTGTTTGTTCATTTGTTTAGATATGTGATTGTACTGTATACAAGCTCTTTATCAAGAACCTCCACATATGCACATGTATGTGATTGTGTGTGGCTGACCATTGTGTGTGTGAATTAGTGTCTGAGACTGAGGGTTCTAGGGATTGTGAGGGTGATGGTGATGGTGGTGGTTTGTGTTTGTGTGTGTAACTAAATGTGTGGTGTGTGCATGATTCTGGCACATGCTCAGATGGATTACTCAGCAACCCTATGTCTTACCTCATGAGATATCAGGACATAAATGTAAAACATATAGATGTAAAGATATTATTGAAGAACTGTTAGCACAGTCTTCTTAACAAAATCCAAAGATAGAAAGCCAGTACATATCACTAATTATCACCTACAAAAGAAGATCATTCAATGACAAGATTGTAATGTGATCACAAAAACAGTGACAAATCTTAAGCTTTGGCATGTGTCTCTAATGTATCCACAAGCAAAATGTGTGGAAAAGAACATTAAGCATCTTTATGACTTTGTTAAGTGGGTCAACTCTTTCAATGCCCATTCAATGTAGTACTTGAAATCTTAGCTAGAGCAATAAGGAAACTGACAGGGATCGGGGTATACATATTGAAAATGAAGCAGTCAGGCTATCTTTATTTGCAGATAATATAATAGTGTATATAAAAAGTGGCACTAAAAATTGCACCAGGGAACTCCAACAGCTGATCAACACTTCCAGCAAAATTAACTCAGAAAATCAGTAGCCCTATTTACACATGACAGACTGAGAAATAAATCAGAGAAACAACACCTGCCACAATATCCATAAACAATATAAAATATCTTGATAACTCTTGCCAAGTCTTTGAAGAAAGAAATGAAGATGATATCAGAAGATGGAAAGATCTCCCATGCTCATGGATCCCTATAATTATCATAGTTAAAAATTACCTGCTACATGAAACAATAAACAGATTCAATGTAACCCTCATCAAAATTTCAACACAATTCTTCTCAGACAAAAAAGTTCAATTTTGAATATCATATGGAAACCCCAAAAAAAATCAGGATAACTGAAATGATCATGAACAACAAGAGACCTGAATCACTAGATGTTGCAGAAAGTTAAACCAGGTAATCATGATGTAAACCTTTAATCCCAGCACTCATAAGTCAGACTCAGGTGCATCTTTGAAGTCAAGACCAGCCTGGTATACACAATGAGGTCCAGGAATGCAAGGGCCACATAGACTAACCCTGTCACAAAAACCCAAAAATGTTATCATGAAGTTTGTAGGCAAATATATGGCACTAGGAAAAAAAATCATCTTTGGCAAGATAACCCAGATGCAGAAAGATAAATACTGTATATATTCACTTATATTTGGATATTAGTCATTAAATTAGTGATAACCAAGCTACAGTCTGTAGACCCAGAGAGGTTAGGCATAGAGGAAGGTACTAGGAGGAACATGGATTTCCTTGGGAGTGGAACATAAAATTGACTTTATGGATGGATTGGAGACAAGAGAGGGGTCAGGGGAGATAGAAATGAGGGATAGATTGTTGGGAGAGCCATCTAGAATTGAAGAGCATTTGAGTGACAGTGTGGAAACATAGTACAGTGGAAACTTCCTATAATAGGAAGGCAACTGTAATGAAGTCTCCATATAATAAAGGGGATGAAAACCCTGCCAGCCATATCTTGTCACCAAATGAAGCTTCCAGTACTGGGACTGGGTTTCATGTAAGTCAGTTGCTAGCCAAAAGGATCTGATGGAAATCCACAAACAACCTAGTCTGTTGCCAAGAAAATAGGTTGCTCTGTACACAATGACAGCAAGGACCCAGTGTTGAAGAAAACACACACACAACTCACTGAATGTGGAGAGCTGGAGCTGGGACCTACATAGAACCTTTACCCCCATGCTCATGTGTCTATGACATGCAAAGGTGTGCTGCAGGACACCAAAGGGAAGGGTAACATCAATCCAACCACACAATGTTTGACCTACAATCTGCCTTGACTATATAATATGTTATAGCAATGGAACAAACTTGTGAGATTAACCAACAAATGTCTGATTTGACTTAAGGAACACTCCATTAGATAGAACCTACACCTGACACTGCTTGGGTCTAGATAGCCTCATGAGTTAAGAGAAAACCAATTACATCTGGACTCTTTACAAAAGAGGTAACAATAAAATGACTCCCACTGGTATTCTGCTCTACTCATAGTTGAGTTCTTCAGCCATCATCATAGCTGCTTCCTCTTGCAGCAGATGGGAACAAACACAGAGACCTACAGCAAAACATTTCAGAGACAGACCCTGGAATAAACAGCTGTAAATGAGATGTCTCCATCAAATCCCTTCCCTCAGAGCTCAGGGAACTCCAAGGAACAGGAGGCAGAAAGAATTGGGGAGAAGGAATGAACACGGGGTATCAGGAGATAAAAGCCTTCTAAAACAACTCACAAAGCTCATATAAACTCACAAACACTAAGACACTGTACACAAGGCCAACATAGGTTTGTAACAGGTCTTCTGAAGATGTACTAACGTTTTCACTTTAATACTTTTAGGGAACTCTGAATGTCTCAACAAGCGATTCTTGTGCCTTGTCTTAGAGCACTTTGATTTTGTTGCTAGCTTATCCAACTTTGATAAGATGGTTTCTGTTTTGTCTTATTGTGTGTCCTTAATAAAAAGAAAATCGCACATATTCCACCTTATTTATCATATCAATATCTTTTGAAAGGGCAAACTATATGTGTACTCCTGTAGAGAGCAATCTATAATGGATACTTCTATAGAGAACAACCTATAATCTGTACTTCTATAGGGAACAAGCTAAAATGGGTACTCTTATACAGAACAACCTATAATGGGCACTTCTATAGAGAACAACCTATAATGAATACTTCTATAGAGAAAAACCTAAAAATACTGAGAGCTGCTCTGAGGCCTGATGTGTTTTTTCAATGTTTAAAAAATAATAAAACACAGATTGCAGGGGTTTTGTTCTTGCTGTTTTTGTTGTTGTTTGTTGTTGTCTCTCTAAATTACTTTTCTAGATTAGAATAAGCTGTATCTCATGGCATTATGGCATTTCTCAGTTGTGTGGTGGTTCACTCCAGTCCCCTGCTGCCCAGCCTTACCTCCATATGTTCTCTTCCTGCCCCTGAATAGTCCTGCTTCTGCTTTGATGTAACATGTCTATCATTACTGTCTTTGTTCCTACTCATGAAAGCTTCCTGGCCCTCTCCATGTTAATTTCATGACCCCCCCTATGCACAATATGAAGGCATACATGTATATTGAAAATTAAATTGTAATTTATATACAATTGTAATTTCTATACAATTATTCCAGGTGTACCTGGAATATCCATGTCAATGAGACACATATAGAGAATTATTCTCCTAATTAGTAAGTAGGCACAAAACAATTCTCTAACCTAAAGAAATTCCATATGCAGTAATAGACACAATAAATCACAATTCAGTAAAGAATTTATTTTTATACTGTCCAAAGCTAAAGCTCTCCTCATGCGCTAAAGAATATATAACATACCTTGGAAAGTGGCTTCCCATGGAGGCAGTTGATCCCGCCAACAAAGATCATGTTGGGCATCACAGGTCTGGGGAAGTCCAACACAATGTCAGTGCGTAGCAACCAAATGGACACTGGGCTGAAGAGGTCTGTCATAGTCACTGGGGTCTGCAGAACTTCAGAGGCAATTTCAACAGCAGTTTTGAAAAAATACGGACAAAATGCACGTTCTTCAAAGTAGGAGAGATGGTTCTACATTCTCTCCTGTAAAGTCATGGTGTCTGTGTATTTTGATAAAAGTCTAGGAACATAAGAAGGAAGAACTGGGCACTGGGCACCCTCTTCAAGGTAGTGGCAAAATACACCTCTTGCAAAGACCACTGATGGGAGTGACAAATATCTGGCAACAGTTAAGCCACACACATGGAAAGGATCCAGAAACACAGCATCAAAAGAAGTCTGCTTCAAGTACTCCACTAACTTCTTGTCCTTGAACAAACTCCTACAGTGTGAAAATATTAGTTCAAAGAAACCTTTGGCTGAACGTGTCAGGAGAGAACGCATACTTTGTTCTGGAGTTTTCCATTGAGTGTTAGAAAAATACTTGAACTCACGGTCCAGATCCTCCAGAGTGTGAGAAATCGAGTATGTCTTCACTGTACAATTCAGTGATTTCCCCAGCTGCCAACTCACCTCTGGGATGACTACTACCACCTCATGGCCTTTGTGAATGAGTTTCTCCACAACCATGTGCATGGTGAACCAATGGCTCCCATCCATGGGCACCACCAGCAACCTGCCTGCTTGGGTGAAGCCAGAGACCAGGAGCAGGCACACACAGAGAGGAAAGGAGGCTGAAAAGGCTTGGGGAGCCATGGTAAAATCACAGCCCAGAGCAATCCAGTTGCTGTGACTGCAGGCTTTTCTAACAGAGCAGGTTAAAAAGTAGAGGCACAAAACCTACTGCAGTCGACGCATGTACTTGCATGTTTGCAAGTGAAATTAAATTTAGTGTTAATGATTCATTCAAAAGAACAATACTTAATTAACTGTGTTGACTGAACTATCTTTCATGTGCTCTCCAGATAAGAAAGGATTATGATCTTTGTTTGGGAATGATATGAACTCTATTGCAGAAACAGTTTCAAATAATATGAAACAATGCTTCGGATTTTGATAATTCAGAAAAATAGTCGCTACCTTAAAGGGGCATCTACAATCACCACATGGTCATTTTTATATCATAAGAAGTGAAGCTAAGTGGGACAGACAAGAAGTCACCAAGAAGAGGTAGAGAGTGCTAGAGATCACACAGAGCAAGACCCTCCCTAAAGGACACATTTTGTTAGAAAGGACATGCCAGGTCTCAAATCAACTCTATGTTACTTTGAGTCCAGGGATCTGAGAGTTTAGGAGTCTTAACTGGCAGATCCTGAGCCTTGGGACAATGCCCTGCTGTAGGACTCCAGTAATCTAATAAGCCAGCCACTGTCCCTGTCAAAATAGGAAACATTCACTGTGTTAGGTATTCACTAGGAATGTCCTGTTCTTTTAAGCAAAATTTCTAAGACAAGGTAATTTTTATTTCCAAGCCTGGCTTTTAGACAGACATCTGAACGGAAGATAGAAGATGAAGAGCACCTGAGCCTCTAAGCTTGTTGACTGTAATGATGAGGGTCAGATTACCCCCGACACAATGGCCAGGGGGTTCCTTTTCTAGGAACAAATGGGTCTGGAGCCCAGGACTTGCACCTTTCACCACAGTTCCTGGAGGGACTGATGGACTAAGTCCTGGTATTGAGTGAGTCAGGACATAATGACTGTCCTTTTAATGTCAGTGTGTTTTTAATGGAGACTCTAATCACTTATTGTTCCAAACAGTAGTCATGAAAACCCTTTGACTTGGGTATACAGCAGTGATGTTTGAGTGATTGGCTTACTACAGTCTAGGCACATCCCTCCTCTCACCACGGGCACCAGGGCAGTGTGACATCTATGGAAAGACTCTCAGAGTAAGGTTATGATGATTTCAACAGATATAGTAAGGGTTTCATGGTATTAACCATCATCAAAAATCCTAGTCAGTATCTAGTACACTGAATACAAATACATGCCTATACACGTACAATCACACAGCTTCCTTCTCAGGACACAGTTCTAAACCCATTCCTAACTTCTGTTCCCCAACAGCTCAAACACTATATGTGAAACATGGCTGTCATATGAAATAATAGAATAGACACATATATGTTCCCGGTGTTGTTTGATTGTTTAGATCTATAGTTGTGTTGTAGACAATCTCTTCATTAAGAGCATCCACATATGCACATATATGTGGTTCAGAGTGGCTGAGCATAGTGTATGAGACTAAGAGTCGTAGTGGTAGTGATGGGGATTGTGGTGGTTTGTGTATGTGTGTAAGGTGGGCATGAATGTGGCACATGCCCAGATGTATTACCCAGCAACCCTACTTCTTGTCTCCCGAGAGGACATCAGAACATAATACAGAAACATGTCCATGTAAAGAAAGTGTTAAAGTACAGCTAGCACAGTCTTCCTCACAAAATCAAAAGATAGAAAACTAGTATCACAAAAAAAAAAAGAAAACTAGCATCACGAATTATGAATGAACAAATTAAGTTCAGTCAATGAAAAGATCATAATGTGATCACCAAAAGAGGGTGCCAAGTCTGTTAAGCTTTGGCTTGTTGTAGGTTAAAATGGTGTCTTGAGTCTGGCCCAGGGCTCGGGCTGCTTTGCAAGGAGAACACAGGGAGTTTGTGCACACCCACACCACTGCTGGGCAGGTGTCAGGCTGTAAGATGTCACAGGACCCCACTCTGGGGGTGGGGAAGCACAGTCTGAGTTCCCAGTGGAACTGCTAGGAGCTGGCTTGTGGGTATCAGGGCTGCATAGAAGTTGAGGAGAACAGGTTGTAGCTCTTGGACACCACCAAAGCCACTGGATGCAACAGAAGAGCTGAGAACAGAGTGGAGGCCTGTGGGGCTGACTCTAGCCAGGGGCCAAAGGGAAAAGGAGAGCCGGTTGGTTCCCAAGGGGAGGAGAGAGTCCTTGGCTTGTTCAGCAGCAGACAGCTTAGCTTGGTGGAGACCTCCTGCATGAGATTAAATGGGGCTCTTTAGAGGAAGATCTGTTCCATTGCTCCCCACTGTGGATCCGGATGAGAAGAGGCAGTCCATGGTTTGAAAGCATTTATTATTGGTGGAGAGTTGTGATGAGTGAAACTGTACTCCAATTTCTCAGGACAGACCTGAGGTTAAATACCTTTTGCAGGGAGGAGTGTCTGGAAAGGAGAGCTTATTTGGCTAAGCCCTTCAAGTCTTTAGGTACCTCATTAAAATTGAGATCTGTCTTGAGGCTACATGATCTGTAGGCACATCCTCTACCTGTGAAGGGGTTGGGGGTGTAGCCCTACATGACTGATGGCCATAGAGTTATGGAGAACTGAGGCTTTGTGTCAAGAGCCCAGTGTCTGGGAGCATGGAAAAATGCCTTCCCTTTCTTGCAGGAACACTTGCTGGGTCACAGGGGTTTAAATCTAGCTCAACCAGAAGACAGGCTGCCTTTCAAGGTCCCACAGATTGTGTCTCTAATGTATTTCAAGCCCAGGGTAACCTTGAAAGTAGAGGGGAAACCCATCCAATTCTTGGGCCCAACACTCTGTCCTCCTCAAAGCCAATGGCCCCATTTCCAAGAAAAAAAATCTTTGGGTCCAAGGAGCCACTGGCACCAAAATGTATTCATGGACTACCTGAAGAACAGTGGACCTAGGGGTGGGCCAGGAATCCCATTCATTTATGGTCATCCCAGATTGTCTCTACTCTCTGTTGGGGCAAGACTTACTCTCCATGATAGGGGCCTCATGGCCTCTGCATCAGCTCCTGCTTCCTGACCTGCTTGAGTTCCAGTCCTGACTTCCTTTGGTGATGAACAGCAGTGTGAAAAGTGTAAGCTGAATAAATCCTTTCCTCCCCAATTTGCATCTTGGTCATGACGTTTGTGCAGGAATAGAAACCCTGACTATAACAAACTGGTACCAGCATAGTCGGGTATTCCTGTGACAACCTGACCATGTTTTGGGGAGGACTATGGAAGGATTTTGGAACTTTGGGCTAGAAGATCCATTTGGTGTAAAGAGCTCTGTGGGATGTTGTGTAGGAGCTTGGAAGGTAATGTTGAGAACAGCATAGAAGATGGAGCCCTGGCTTATGAAATTTCAGAGGGAAGATTAAAGACTCTTATCAGGGCCATGTTGCTTTGATTGTGAAGATTCTGTGGTTTTGGTTAACTGTGGCTGAAGAAATCAGCTGTAATTAACAAGATACCAGAACCACTACAGTGAATCTTTGTGTTACTTAGGACTATTGATGCTGGTTAACTGGAGCTAAGAAATTAGTGGTGATTGAGAAGAGACCAGCACCACTAAGGTGAAATCTTCTGGGAAGTGTTTTCTGAGAGCACAGAGGCTGTGTTCCAGAGATAGCCAAGGTTGCACCTTGTGCTGTGGCTGGACTTGGTAATGTGTCAGAGTCAACCATGTCAGAGGCAGGCGGATTTCTGAGTGGAGTCCAGCCTGATCTACAGAGTGAGTTCCAGGTGTCAACCAGGTAGTACTGGGTTTGAAGGCATAAAGGGGTCATGAAGAGCAGCTGAGGCTCGGCACTGTAAGAAGCCACAGAAGGCCATTGGTGAAGGCCTTCAGTTGCAATGATGGCCCAGGACTTGAAGGGGTCATGCAGAGGAGCTGAAGCTTGGCACCATGAAGAGAGCCTATGAAAGGCTATTGGTGAAGCCTAGTTGCACTGGAAGACAGCAGTGTTTTGGAGATGCCAGTTCCATGAGCTGACCACCAAGACTAGCAGCAGCAGTGGAGTGCAGGCATCTGGAGCCTAGAAGACAAGGCGTGTGCTACAAAGGGCAGAGCTAGAGAAATGACTCAAGTCCTTGGAGGAGCCCAGAGAATATCATGAGTTGCCTATACATTGGACGGTTGAAGTTTGATTTTGCTTTTGATTGTGACTGTGCCCGGATATTTTTCCCTCTTGAAGTGAGAAGGTAAAGCCCACGGTTAAGAGACTTTGACTTTTTAAAAGACTTTGAATTTTAAAAGATATTGGATATTTTAAAGGGATTGAACTTTTAATATGTAAAGACTGTAGGACTTTTAAAGTTATTTACATCTTGGGGAATGAATAAGAAAGTAAGGGTTGAGGCTTAATAGGGATGTGTTTATGTGTCAGGTTGACAAGGGGTCAATTGTACTGGCTAGTTTTGTGTGTCAACATGACACAGGCACAGAGAAAGGAGCTTCAGTTAGGGAAGTGCCTCCATGAGATCCAGCCATGGGGCATTTTCTCAATTAGTGATTAAGGGGGGAGGGCCCATTGTGGGTGGTGCCATCCCTGAGCTGGTAGTCTTGGGTTCTATAAGAAAGAAAACTGAGCAAGCCAGGGGAAGCAAGCCAGTGAGAAACATCTCTCCATGGCCTCTGCATCAGCTCCTGCTTCCTGACCTGCTTGTATTCCAGTCCTGACCTCCTTTGGTGATCAACAGCAGTGTGGAAAGCATAAGCTGAGTAAACCCTTTCCTCCCCAATTTGTTTTTTCTGTCATGATGTTTTTGCAGGAATGGATGACATTGGACTTAGTCCTCATGTTGAGTCATTAGGACATTTGGCAATATAGTAGCATGTTTAACTAAGAACTCTAATCTCATTTTATCTCTGACTGAACGGCAGTCACACAAAATCATGGCTTAAGTGCAAAACAGTGCTGTTCTGGGTCTGTTTCTAGCACTCAGTGCAGGTTCAGGCACCAAGGACATGATTCAGCACTTGTGATGAGGCTCTCATAGCAATGGGTGTTGCCCGGTCAACCAAGTCTATCACCGGGGATCTTATATTTTCTCTTTTATACAATCTCTATTATCTAGGATAAAATAATAATAAAATTGAGCTGTTCTTGGTTTTCCTTAACCAGATAGTTTAAGGAGCACTGCTGTAAAGCACTGGCTATCAAGAACCCCTTTACTACTCTGGGATGTGCTAGCAGATTAAATGTTATGCCTGGCTAGAGTCCTTTCAAGGATCACCTAGTCTGAATTCTCTTGGAAGTTTCCTGCCAGTAACATCCTCCTCCGCTACTGATCCCAATACCCAATTTGGAGCTATCTGACATCACAGGGGAGGGGTGCCTGCACACAGCCCATCATAGGCAGGGTCTTATCTGGAATTTTACAACTGGATCTCAGCACATTCCCAATGGGAATTTGGTATTCTCATCCCAACTAAAGGCTGAAATGTGATGAGGCCGGTACTTCCTCAGGGTGATCCCAATACTTCCATTGGGTGATCATCAGGCTGACCAAAATGGCTTTGGAAAAGAAGTACCTCACTGATAAACATAATCAACCACACTCATCTGCCATTTCCCTTCTTCCCTCTTCAAACATTAATGACCCACTGGGGTGGCCAGGGCAACAAGGGCTCCCATCTCTACCAGCATTGGTCTTTATGCTCTCTTACCTAAAGGCTTATAATCACATTTTAATTTTTTTAATTTTTTAATTTAATTTTTCCCAGTTCATTTCTCTAATTGTGAGGAAGAGGAGAACATAGAACTCTTCCTGCAGGCATCATTCTGTTTAGACATCTGTGATTCTGCCCCATTCCTAACCAGGATATAAGGATCAAAGTGGAACTGTTATGTTATCTTTATGGACCAGGAGGAATGACACTTCCCACCCTGACATACCTACTAACTGTGGAGACACTACCGCCCCGTCCCTCACACTAGGGTCTTTGGAGGATAGATATGAGCTCTGAGAATGCAAGAAAGAGGGGCACTGAGTACCATCGTCAACACAGTGGCAAAGGCTCTGCTGAAGACCACAGAGAGAAAAGTACCTGGCAACAGTTAAGCCACACACATTGAAAGGATTCAGAAACACAGCATCAAAAGAAGTCTCTTTAGGCAGTCTAATAACTTATTGGGTACCAGGAATTTTATTTATTAAAATATCAGATTTGTAGTTATGCTATATACCAAAGGGTCTTCGTTTGTGTGTGTACCCATTTGAAAGTTTGGGGCGCAAGAGGCACACTCATGTGTATGTCTGTTTTGGGGTATACTTAGGGTTACTGACTGAAAGACTGAACATTAGCCACCATTTTCCAGAATCATGTTTTACAAGTCCCTTTGGATTTGGGAATGGCACAATTTGACAATCATAAAATATGACACAAAGCAAGAGGACAAAATCCTTAGGCATAGCCCTATACTCCAGCCTTGTTTTTATACATCCAACAAAAGATCTCCTGACACCAGGCTGGACAGATACACAGAGTCAACTCTGATTTCTGCCCTGGAGATGTTGATGCACGGGAAGGCATGATAGACCAGACAGAGAGATTTGAAAATAATTTACCAGTCAGCATTGTCGTAAGTCATCCTAGGAGAAAAAGGCCCCCAACCATCTTGAGATTGAATTTCAGCTGTTTATAGGGATCATGGAAAGTTTCCCCAAAGATATCAGTGAGACCAGACTCAAAAAGGTATGTTCTGCACAGATACACGCTGGAGGAGCAAGATTCCAGGAAAGGCAATAGCCATGAAGCCAAGAGGAGTGAAGTGTGGTGGTTTGAGAGACATGAAACAGATTGGATGCCCGGAACTTAGACTGACAGTGCTGCAAGCAGGAGAGTTGGGTAGCTCTGGATTATCAGAGCTTTGGCAACTGCGTCCAGGATATCTTGGTTCCCCCTAATCATGATGAGTGCTTGCTCAGAGGCTAAAACCTGCTCAGTCAGGCCTTGCACCCTTCCTCTGGCCCCTTTTACTGATCACCTCCCTTAGCCCAATAAGTTCCCTTATACTTTCATATATAATGTATCTCAGCATTCTCTCTTTCCCCTTTCTGCCTCACATAAGGCCTCTTCTTCCCCTTTCAATTTTTATCACACACACACACACACACACACACACATATATATACTCTATTAATGAATTGGCACAAAATAATTCTCTAACCCAGGAAGAAATCTAAGATGTAACTAATATTACAACAAATCATAGATTCATAAGGAATTATTATTGTCTAAAGCTAGGGCTCTTCATGTACTAAAGAATATATAACATACCTTGGAAAGTGGCTTCCCCTGGAGGCAGATGATCCTGCCAATAAAAACCATGTTAGGCATCATAGGTCTGGAGCACTCCAAAACAAAGTCAGTGCATAACGACCAAATGGACACTGAGCTGAAGAGGCCTTTCATAGTCACCAGGGTCTGCAAAATTTCAGAGGCAATTTTGACAACAGTTTTGAAAAAATAGGAGCAAAATGCACATTCTTCAAAGTAGGAGAGATGGTTTCACACTCTCTCCTGGAAAGTCATGGTGTCTGTGACTTTTGAGAAAAGTCTAGGATCACAAGACAGGGGACTGGGGCATCAGGCATCATCTTCAAGGTAGTGGCAAAATATTCCTCTGCTGAAGACCACAGAGGGGATAGAAAAATACTTGGCAACAGTTAAGCCACACACATTTAATGGATCCAGAAACACAGCATCGAAAGTTCCTCTGATTCAAGTACTCCACTAACTTCTTGTCCTTGAACAAACTCCGACAGTGTGAGAATAAGAGTTTGAAGAAACTACCAGATGGATGTTGTGATGGAGAAAATACGCTACTGTCCTGAGTTTTCCAGTGATCATCCAGAGCCCAACAGCAGACACAGGCACACACACACACACACACACACACACAGAGAGAGAGAGAGAGAGAGAGAGAGAGAGAGAGAGAGAGAGAGAGAGAGAGAGAGGGAGAGAGAGAGAGAAAGAGCAAAGGAAGCTGGAAAACCTGCAGGAGCCATGGGAGAAGTGCAGCCCAGGAGGCATACAGTAGATGTGACCCTGTGCTCTTACAACACAAGGGGAGAAATGCAAGCACAGTGTCCCACAGGTGTGTTTTCCTATACACATACTGATAAAATATCATGCCCACCACCAATGATTGAACTCAAAAGACCAATGATTAATGAACAGCAACTGCTAAGACACTTATGCTCTTAGCTACAGAGAGAATTGTATTCTGCAATGTAAGTATTGAGACAGAATCTTAATCAGTGATCTTAGACCTCAAGAGCTCATAAAGATTAAAGTGAGAGGAAATTTGAAGAGACATTGACTTTTCGGAGGTTTTTTTTTTTTTTTTTTTTTTTTTTCAGAAACAATTATTGGGATGTGTGCTCAGAGTAATGAAAAACTCTCTCCTCAGAAACAAGCCAGCAACCAGCTTCCAAGGAAGCAAGCCCTGGGAGGATTGTTTTTCCTGACCGCCTGGTTGGCAGTGGGATTGTGTGTCATAAGCAACTCTGTCATGAATAGGCACTGCTGCTTATCCTGCTCTGTTTGCAGCAAAGGATTCTTTTTGTCTTTCTAGACATAATCCTTTCCCTGTGGCTAAGTTAAAATAGAAAACTCGCCTACATAGATTATCAAAGGGATTCGATGGCATATGACTAGTATCTATTTCATGTGACTTTCTGTAGATGTGTCTAGAGCACCAGGCTTGAGAGCTTTTTTTCAACTCACTGATCCAACCGATCAGACATTAATGCTCTTTTAAAATATTTAATTAGCCACAGAAGAGATTAACGGTAGGAAAGGCTGCTAAGGAATCTCAATGTGTCCATCGAGAATAATCCATTCGGAACCCTTGCCAACAGAAGCTGTTCCAGCAATTGAATCTAGCTGGAAGTCAGTAAGTGCAGGTCAAGTAAGTTGGATCAACACAGACAGTGCACTTTGAAAGAAATAGGTGAAAGGTTTCCCGAGCAGAGGAATTTTTTAACAAAAGTTTTGTAGAATATCAAAGAGTACATGGATATACACAAAAGACCCTAGAAAATAATGAGAATGATTACCATGACCTGTTTAGGACAATAGGTTTCTGTGATTTGTGGAAAAATCTAAAAGTTAGAAGGAGTTACAGGAATGAATGCATCTCATTTGGTGGATATTGCCTCACTGTGTAAGAGAAATCGAAAGGATGGGACAAACTACAGTTTTATCCACGAAAGAACAGAAAATAAAGTGGGTCAGACAGAAAATAAAGTGGGTCAGACAAGCGTAGAAGAGACTGTCTGTGGAGAGGACCTAAAGTATGAGAAGTGTGTGTGTGTGTGTGTGTGTGTGTGTGTGTGTGTGTGTGTGTGTGATGGACAGTTGGGTGCCCAGAACTGTAGAAAGCACAGAAAGTAAGCCAATCCAAGAGATAAGATAGCTTTGGGGTATGGCCACTTGCAGTAAGTTGGCCCCAGAGAGAGAAGGAAAACATGGACGCATCTCTTTCTTCATATTCCTTCTCCTCCCTCCCCTCCCCTTCCTGATTGCAGACACTGTGAACAAGCTGTTCCACATTCCTGTCGCCACAACTAGTGTCACATTTACCACCTTGTCTTCTTCATCACGGTGGACTAGTTCTTCAACTAGAAGCAAAAAAGAAACTCTACTTTCCTTACATGGCGTTAAGTAGTTAAGACAACAACGAGGACAACAACCAATCCAAAAACTGGTATCAAGAATGGAGCCGCTGCCGTTGCCATGACTAGCGGCCACATAATTGGAAAGCCTTTGGAAGCAGTTTGAGACAAGAATCAGAAAGACATCACAGTCTCCATTGCTCTCAGCACCACCTCCTTCTACCCATCTACTAGTATGGCCGATTCCTTCATGTAGGGGTAATTATTTAGTAAAGACTACAGCCCTGCTATGGCTCTGCACCACTCCTTCCAAGTATCTGGTAAAGCATGACTCTTAAACTTGAAAAGTTAACCAAATGTATTTATGTATATCAAACTCCCAATTACATAATGCCAATTTACAATGATAAAGTCTATCCCAATATTTCTAACCTCTCCAAAACACCAGAAATACGTCTGAGGCCATCTGGATATTCAAGTCTCCTTCCCTGCTCTGCTCCTGTTGTCTACTGAGCCTCCCTCTCTCCTTAGCTCCTCCTCTTCTCTCCCGACCAATCACTGGCCTCTCATTTCCTCAATGTGAATGGCTAGGAAATATCTTGCAATGTCTTCATTCTATTAGTATTAAGATTTTATAGTAAGTCAGGCACTTGGAAGCTGGCTAGGGTGTCCTAGTCTTTCTATTGCAGTGATAAACTCCACCACTAAAAGCAGCCTGGGGAGGAAAGGGTTTATTTCACAGTTCATCTTGAACTCAAGTCAGGGCAGGAACTAGAGGCAGACCCTGAAGCATAGGCCATGGAGAAACCCTGCTCTCTCGCTGGCTCCCTCTGGCTCAGTTTGTTTTTTATACAACCCAGGACCACCTTCCCAAGGTTGGCACTACCCGTAGTGGGCTGGGTCCTCCCACATTAATCATTCATCAAGAAAATGTCCCACATCTGCCTCCAGGCCAATCTTATAGAGGTATTTTCTCAGTATCAGGTCCCTCTTTCCATATGACCCTAGCTTGAGTCCAGTTTGCAAACAAAACAAAATAAAGTATAAAAACAAACAACCTACCAAAAACAATCAAATCCTAACTAGCAAGTACATGGGTATAAGGGGTAATAACTGCCTAGAAGGGAAGGCCTGCTGGGGGTGGGGGTGGGGTTGCAGCCCCATGGGAAGACCAGCGATGTTGGCCAACCAGACGTCCCAGGGCTCCCAGGGACTAAGCCATCAACCAAGGGGTACACATGGTTCCTGGCAAAAGAATGGCAGAGGAATGCCTTGTCAGGGGGAGGGGAGGTCCTTGAACCTGTGAAGGCTCAATAGAGGCCCCGGTGTGGGGAAATCGAGTGGGGATCGGTCGTGGGAGTGGGTTGGGTGGAGGAGCAGGGCGTGGGAGGAAGGGTTGGGGGTTTTCGAGGAAGGGGGGGAGACCGGGAAGGGGTATGACGTTTGAAATGTAAATAAAGAATATATTCAATAAAAACAGAGAAAAAAGGGAAGGCTCCGATGGCTCTTGCCTTACTGTGGTCGGTTTTTGGTCAGGGAATAAAAGTTTAAGACATATCTGCGATTTTAAACAGGATGAAGTAGTACCGTAAGACAGAAAGAGATGCGGCCAGGAAAGCAAAGTGAAGAGGAGGTTGCTAAAAAGCAACGTGGTCCTCAGACTGGAGTACTGAGAGCAGTATACTCTCCCTGTCCATTTCCTGGCCCAGACCCCTTGTTCCTATCCAATCTTCATCTCCAGTCCTTTCCTCCTGACACTTCCTTAGCTTTCTAGCCACACCAGCCTCCCTCAAATGTTTCAAATACGAATCCCTTGGGCTGGTGCTCACTTTGATTCTCCTGACCCTGCAGCTCCCTCCATCTTTATTCCTGTTCTCCATCTCTCAAACTCTCTGCTAAAATAAAAATTAGTTTTTTACCTGTTTCCTTCATCCACGTCCTGATAGAGGTTGGAGGAGTCGAGGGAGATACAAATGGGGTTGTATGCGGAGGATGGGAAGTAACCCATCCGAAGAGCTCCAGTAGGACAGACAGTTGTGAAGGGAATATGTGTGCACACGTGCCTTGCATGGTTATATATAAACTATTTAAGGTGGATTGAAGACGATGTAAGACGGTTCACAGAACGTAGATCATTTTCACAAATTTTGTATTGGAGATATACTTTGGGCGCGGGGGCGGGAGACGGTTTTAAGACGTTTTTGTCCTAGAGCAGAGACTATATAAATATATACTCCACTTAATTGGTGAAATCTCTAACAGAATGTGGCTCCAACGCTTTTTGTAGACAGCGATAAATACAAATTTCAACATGCAAGCAGGCTGTCTAGCAAAAGAGCAATCTTTCTGCAGGACTCATAAACCCTTCAGCAACATAACTACCCATAAATCTCCGCGTAGCGCGACGCACCCTGGGAAGTGTAGTTCGCATCTGGGGGGGGGGTAAAACAATTTCACTTTCCAGAGAGCCGGCCTTGCCGGCATGGCGGTACCCGTTCGGAGCGAGTTCGTTTACTCTGTGCTGTGGCCGGGGCGGGGGTCTGGGCTATAGGCAGTAAGTGGGGCTGGGGAACTGGGCTCAGGGAGGGACGAGGGCAGCGTAGGGACGACCCCGGCGGCCTGGGGCGAGACGCCGGGCCTCCGCTGGCGGCGTCAGGGGTCGGGCCGCGGGGACGCGCGCCGGGTCGCGCTCCTGGGCGCTGGGCGCCTTGGTGGGCGGGAAGGCCTCTGGAACGGCATGACGGGAACCCAGCCCGCGAGCTCGAGGCCTGACTCGCGAGTTCCATTTCTTGAGCTTTTGTTCAGAGGACTGTGTTGAAAAGGAAAAGAACTGCATTTTGGCCCTTCCTGTCACTTAAGACAGTGTCCTCAGCGTTTTACCTCAAATGCCCCTTCACCGCACTAGAAAGAACAGATTCCCGCAGGTCCCCAGTTCTGGGGTTGGATTCCTGGGTGTGTTTTGGAAGGCCATTGGACTCCATAGCTCTAATGACCAGAGTTTTTCTTCCTCAAGGTACTTACTCCAGGCTCTCTAGTTTGGGGCCAAAGTGCTGAAACTACTATCAAGAAGATTAATGTGATAGGTTTAAGTCACTGAAACGCTGTGATCTGGTACAGTATATGAAGGGATGGGAGAAGCTGAGATTTCATAATTGATGACGGCTGCTGTCTCCCCCACCCCACCCCTCTTTCCTCATTTAGTGATGTAGAATCCAAGAATAGTTAGTTATCTGTTCTTGTGGGCCAAGCCCTTTGTACTCAACAACCTTTCTTTTGTCATGTGATGGGTTAAATTACCCTGTAAAACATTCACAGCCCCATTTTATGTAGAAGTAAATGTTAGCTAAATAACTTGTCCTGGATCACACAGGTTAATCAGGACCCCTTGTAGGTAGGAAAAACAAGTCAGGTCTTGCAATCTCCAAAACGCAAACTACTGTATTTTTTGAAGAACGATTTAGCAAAACAACAACGCTCAAATAATAAGAAAAAATTGTGGGGGCTGGGTGTGTGTGGAGGTTCATTTCAAGAATAAAAAACATTTATGTAACATATCGTTTAATTTAAAGGATAGCATTCAGTTCCATCCACAATGTTTGGGAACCTATTTGAAGAGGATAAGTCCACTGTGTCTACTAGTCAGTATGGAAGAGGGAAGAAATTAAAGACTAACGGTTTGGAGCTGCCTGCCCCTAGAGAATTCACCAATTTAAGTGGAATCAGAAATCAGGGTGGGACCTGTTACCTCAGCTCCCTTCTTCAGACGCTTCATTTCACACCTGAATTCAGAGGTATGCTATGTGACATGCATTTGAATAATAATATGTACCGTGGGTTTTATATGTAATTAGTTATGAAAAATCATAACAGAAAACAGATCTTAAGGTGGATTCAACAATAGGTGTTCATTGTCGCAGAAAAAGACATCCGTTAGCACTTCTCTGAAGAAAATTGTGAAGCTTACCATTTAAAAAAATCTATTCTGTGTAGTGACAAGTTATTTAGCTAAAATGAGGCAAGGTAATTGTAATTCCCATAATTTAAAATACAACATAAAGAGAATTCTCTCATCTTTCTCCAGAGTAATAGCCACTTAAGTCAGGGTTACACAGGCAGATTGACTTCTGCAGTGGGAGAAGTTGTCACCTTACTTATACACGTCCATAGTTATATATCTGCATTTCTGAAATTCAGAGACCTCTGATTTTGAGGTGATCTGTCCTGAACTTGTTTGGCCTCAGAACCTGACCTGACTGAGGCTTCTTGGGAGTTTTAGTTCACTCAGGAGGATGACTATGAATATATTCACAACAGGGATGTTAATCTAATTAATCAGCATTGTCTGCCCCCACACCTTGGTAAGAAGGAGTAATAGTGTACTGATACCTCCTTCATCATTTGAAAGCCTGGAAATTATGAATTTCAAAGACCCAAAGGAATTGAAGTAAGGAGTTTTGTAAAAGAAACAGAAACCTACTAGTACAGATTAGCTGTATTGGTTGGCTGTGGGGAGTTACTGGGATGACAGACTGTTTCTCAGGAAACCATGTGCTGGCAGCTAGCCAGCCAGCCTTCACCTTTATTTCTTGCCCCTGTTTCTCAACATGTTTGTCCCATTCCCATCTCAATGCTCTAGCATCCTTCATCTAGTGTGACATCCTAATGTAGTGAACTGACAGATTTCAGAGTGGTATCTTGTGGCCTTGACTTCAGCTTCTACATAAAGTTGCCTCCTGATAGTAATTCTACTCTTTGGGCTTTCCAGCATTACTAAGCAGTAATAAAGAAGGATAAAGACTTTTCAGCTTTTAATATGGTTGAAGTTAAAAGGCAACTTGAAGTAAAAAAGTAGCCTTAAGAACAGACTTGAGAGCACGTAGGAAGTGGAGCAAGAGAAAGGTCACAAGTTCAAGACCACACGAGACGGAACCTCTCGCAAAACAAAATGGAGAAAAAGAAACTGAATAGCAGCTATATGGCACACCCCTGTAGTCCCACACTCAGGAAATTAAGGCAGAAACATTAAAAGTTTAAGGCTAGCCTGGGTTATGTAGGGAGGCTGTCTCAAAACCTCAAAAAGAGAAAGAGAAAGTGAGGGCCAAAGTAGATCATGGAGAATACCAGGAGCTTGAGAAAGAGGAGTAGATAAGCCCTCCCCTTTCTCTTTTTAGTACGAAGTAGAGTGTATTTAAGACATGAGAGGGGTTAAGGGAGTAGAGACAGAAAAAGGCAGAGAGAGAGGGAGAGGGAGAGAGAAAGAAAGGGGAGAGAGAGAGAAAGGGAGAGAGAGGAAGAGGAGGAGAGGGTGAGGGGAATGGGACAGGGAGGAGTGTAAGGGGGGCAAGAGCAAGCGGAGCAGAGAGGAGAGGAAGAGCGAGCAGTAAGCATCTCTTGTCTCTTCAAGCATGTAGTTTGGCACTGGTGTGCCTATGCACTCTGCACGGTTCATCATGACCCTGCTGTTGAGGAGGAGGTATAATCTGGAAAGGGGAAGGAGGAACAGAATACCGAAGGAGGAAAACAGGGACTTTTTTGTGTATATGTCTTTTGTGGGGAGTGGTGTTTTAAAGTAGGGCTAAATTGAGTTCCATTATATTTCCAGTTCACTGCAGTGAAGAACAATGGGACGTGAGTCTAGAAAGCCCACAGAGTGGTTTTGTTCCTCTACCAATTTTGTTTAAGGGGATGGCTCAGTGCCTAGTCTTAGCACATGTTAGGTATGGACTGTACCCTTAAACTACATGCTTAGTCTTTGGATTTTTTTTTTTTTTGAAGCAAAAAGTCTTCTTATAGAGATCAAGTTGGCCTTATCTCAAGATCCTCCTGCCTCTGCCTCAGTAATATAGGGTTAGAGGATATCCCATAGTGCTCTGCCTGCTTATGTTTTTATGTTCTGTGGATCTATTATACTGAAGTGTCACTTGATGTCTGTTCTTAGATCTGGTGGACAAAAATCTTAAAAGAATTCGAAATGTGTAGATAAAGGGGACAAATGTTGCCTTAGTCATTTCTAAATCTTTTGCCAATATTACTTAATGGGGGGTCTTGACTTCTTAAACAATTTTCTAAGAAGAAGCCATATCATTGACATATGTACCTCTACTTTTTTATTTAGAAGCTTTATTTTCTCTCGGTCCGGAAGAGCTTGGTTCTTTAGAGGACAAGGATAAACCTGATGCAAAGGTACTAAATGTATAATTTATTGGGTCTTTTAGAATGTTCAAGAATGGTTTGGGGTTTTTTGCATGTGTATTTGTGTTATATGCATGCCTGTGTATATACATGTTTGCCAGGGTTGGGGGGAGTGTGCATGTATAGGTATGTGAGTATACAAGTGTGTGTATATGCATGTAGAGGCCAGGGGTTAATGTCCTCCATCAGGCTCCACCTTATTCAGTGAGGTAGGATCTCTGTCTTGTACTGTTCCAGCTCTCTCCCTACCCCAACTGTCCCTGTGATCCTCACTGCCTCCCGAGAACTGAGATTAAGGCAGGCCACCACACCCACCCAGCACTTTAGTGGGTGCTCATTCTTATGTGGCAAGTACAATCCACTGCAGCACCTCCCTAGCATGGGAAGTGTTTTTTAAAAAAAGAATTAAGTACCTTATTCATAGAAAACATTTATTACAAAGTATCATCTTCGTTGACATACTTAGTTAGCAATGAAATTTTCTCAACAAAAGAATAGCTTTTCCAACTGGCATGCTGCTATTGCTACTATTACAAATAAGCCTCACTTTGCTGTGCTTATTGTCAAGGCAAAGGAGAGACTTGGAAAGTATCCATGCTAGCTGACCAGAACATTCATTCAGTGCACTAACTTGCTATACTGAACACATTGGGGAAACCCTAGAGACCAGTATCTTCTCAATTTAGTGGTCTGGAAATACATCGAGGAAAAATATAGGACATTGTTTTGTACATTGCAGTGGTGGAATTGTCTAAATTGTAACTCTGAGCATGTTCTTCATGCTGCAGCCACATTCTGAGGCTTCTCAGTGAACTTAGGCTCTTGTCTGTGGTGATTTGTGACATACACACACATGCTTCCAAAAAAGCTGTATGGCAAGAAATGACATTAGTGGATGTCAGTTCCTTTCCAGTCTGTTGTAGATCAATGCTTTTGTAGTATATATTTTTAATGTCATGGGAATATAGAATTGTCACAGGTGTTCCTGATGCTTATTGTCCCTCTGAATCATTAAAATTGGCCTGCACACTGGGCTGTAAGAGACCCTACTCTCTGGCCTGGAGCTAGCAGAAAGGGAGGCAGGTATAGGCTAGCTGCTGTGATCTGAGTGCCTGAAACATGGCTGCGTTAACCTGGAGTGTGTGTGTATGGAGATGTCTTAGAGGAAAAAATGAAGTGTGGAATTGTATGTCTGTGATCATGCGTGTAGTTTCTTGGGTCCCATTTGGATTTTTAATATTGATCTGAACTATATCAAGGGAGAAAACTCTCAAAATCACTAAACCTTTTGGACTGAATTAGAATTTTCAAAGGACCGAATCCTAATTAGTTCTCCCTCTATAATGAGGGATTCATGCCTGTTCTACTGAGTGAGTCAGAAGACAGGAGAAAACCAGCCTAGAGGTTTTGAATCCCCGCCCCATTCAAGAGCATTTGTCTGAGCGCACACCCGTCCTCAGGTTCGGATCATCCCTCTGCAGTTGCAGCGCTTGTTTGCTCAGCTTCTGCTCTTGGACCAGGAGGCTGCGTCCACCACAGACCTCACCGACAGCTTCGGGTGGACCAACGAGGAGGTAGGAAGGGGCTCAGGGAGGGAGGGGTACGGTAATGTCCTTAAATTGTGTCTCAGGGTCTCAGCACATTGGAATGTCTTCATAGGTGAATACTTAGATGATTACTGAACATAGGCTAGCTGTGACTTGGACTGGGAAGAATGTCGTTACTATAAGGAGAAGTGCAGAAGCTGATTTTTGAAATTTGTACTGAACAGTTTTTGTGTCATTTAGTTACTGTTTCGGGGTCAAACTGCTCATCAAGCTTTCAGGCTCCAGCCTTTTAGAAGGCTGCCCACCTTGGTGGTGTGCTTCTTGTCTGACTCTGATGGAAACGAACTGCCGTCAGAGCAGCACTTTGCCAGATCTTTTCCTTTCCCCTTCTTGACCTCTGACTTTTCATTTTCTGCCCTGAACCCTTTATCTGCTATAGATGACTCACTGTTTAGTTTGTATTCCTAAAAGGTGTTCCACCATGTGCAACAAACATCTGTGGTAACAGATAAGGATCTCGTCAGTACATCAGTTTAGACAACTAATAACCACATCGTTTGTAGTCCATCCCTGCAACGCTCTCACCTGTGTCCTTCTAACAGGAACACGCCTTAATCCACTGGTACTCCCTGTGGGATTGCAGCAGGGATTGGGCTTTGAAGCAGGCGACAGCACATTCCCTCAACAGGCACATTACATTCCAGATACAAGACTAGTGCTAGGGCTGTGTTCCTATCCTTGCCTTTAAATCACAACCACTTCATGTGGTTTGCATGCCATAAGCTTCACTCTGTCAAAGCCTGCAGTTCAGTGACTTTTAGTATTTTCACAGAATTAGGCAGCCATCACCACAGGTCCGTTTTGGATTGTTTTCACTGCTCTAAAAGAACCCCCATGCATTTGCAGTCACTCCCCACCCACCTCCTCCTCCAGCATTTCGTTTTCCTATAACCTACTTCCCACTTAGAGATCTGCTGCTCTGTACATTTCATAGGAATAGAGATAGACACTACTTGATCTTTTTTAACTGGCAAGTTTCACTTAAGAAAATGCCAAGGTTCATTCCTTCTTACTGCCCAGTGAACCTCTGCTGCATGGATATGCCACATCTCAATGGAGGCTTTTCCTTGTATTTGAGCTTCTACTAAGTTGCTGGCTTCATAATTCTTAAAAGGTCTGAAACACTTTTCTTAGTTCTTTCATTTTTTTTGTAAGTAAAAGACTGGACATGGATAGTAAAAGACTGGACATGGATAGTAAAAGACTGGACATGGATAGTAGAAGGTCTTTGATGTTCCTTTGCTAAGTAAATGGAAGTTTCCCCTCCAATTCAAACCAGTGATATAGGACAGATTATTCATTCCTTGGTATTTCATATTTTAAAAGGCAAGAAAAATATCACCAGTCTCAGACACGGCGTCAGCTTTCACTTCTTTACTTGAGACATGTTGCATAAACTTCTTTTTATACGGTTCTGCCTGGCTGCCTCTCTTTCTCACCCTGAAGTGTTCCTTGTTTCCCTTTGGCTTTCCTTAGTGAAAGCAACAGTGATCAAGACTTAAAGGCACTTTGAAGTGTCTGTGACACTGTTAATGTCTGTGGGGTAGGCTCAGTAGCACTTGCTGTTCTGTTTAAGTACCTGTAGGACTTGGCTCTGGGTTCTCCCTTCCTTTGCCCTTTTCTGCCTCCCAAGGATGGAGCATACCTTGGAGGAACAGACTCTCCTGAAAGGCTATTTCATACATGGCTGGTGATTTAGAATAGATTAAAGCAAGAGCCAGTTTGAGCTCTTCTCAACAACACGACATTACTCTTGTTTTTGTTTCTTTATGCTTCAAAGTAGTCAATTCTGGTTTCTGCTGTCCCTAGCAGTTGTGATCTAAGTGAGGTTTTCCTGTGTATATACGGCTGGCTTACATACTGTTTATACCTGACCTGTTCTTTCCTTCTCTCCTCCTTGTAACATGGGTAGTTGGGTGTTCTCTCATGATATAGAGTGCACCTCATAGTCACTGAGTGAGTTGAATTGTGTGTACATACTAAACACCGCCTAGTTGTATTTCTGTTTTGTAGTGCGCCTAATTGTATTTCTGTTTTGTAGTGTAAATAAATAAAGGTGGTGCTGTTTTAACCTGCTTAGTCTTCCATGCATCTATTCAAAGCTTTTCTTATGTGTTTCTGTTAGTTGATAGTATTCTTTAAAATTTGTTCCTAAAGACTTTGAAGCAAGCTGGGTGGTGGTGGCGCACACCTGTAGTGTGCACACACCTCTGGGAGGCAGAGGCAGGCAGATTTCTGAGTTCGAAGCCAGCCTGGTCTACAGAGTGAGTTCCAGGACAGCCAGGGCTATACAGAGAAACTCTGTCTCGAAAAAAAAACCAAATTCAAAAAAACAAAACAAAAAGACTTTGAAGCAAAAGTTATATTTAAAGTCTGCTGTTTCATCTGGGCATTATGCCTATAATGGAAGCACTCAGGTAGGAAGATTGTAAGTTCAGGACCAGCCTTGGCTACCCGAAGACCTTTTCTGAAAAATAAAAACAATTTCCTGTTTTATAGGAAATGAGACAACATGATGTGCAGGAACTCAACCGAATTCTCTTCAGTGCTTTGGAAACTTCTTTAGTTGGGACCTCCGGCCATGACCTTATTCATCGTCTATACCATGGCACCATTGTAAACCAGATTGTTTGCAAAGAGTGTAAGAACATCAGCGAAAGGCAGGTAAGCAGATAGGAGTTCCTCTGGTAACAAATTATTATAAATTATAAGTCACACAATGAAGTCTGTTGTGTTCTCCTTCTAGCCCATGAGTCCTAGAAACTGAACTCAGGTTGTCAAGATTGGCAATAGAGCCCTTTACCTACTTAGCCACCTCAACAGCCCGCGGGTTCTTGAAACAGTTTTTATTCAGTGCTCTGATGTATGTTTTTAAACAAAGGTTTGGGGAGATGTCTACATGTAGATATCACATGAAAAAGCCAGTGTAAAGAAAGTCCACAAAGGAGCTAGAGGTGGCTCAGTAGTCAGGCCTCTTGCTGCTGCTCTTCAAAGGACTGATGCTCCATTCCCAGTACCCACATAGGGCTGCTCACAGCTGCATGTATCTCTGTAGAGCTGTAGGGGCACTGGCACATACATGACCTACACAAACACACACACACACACAAATGTATAGAAATACAGAAATTTAATTATGGAGGTAATAAAGATAAGATACTAAAGAATATTTAACACATCTCCAATTAAATATTGGGTTTAGTTTGTTTATATCCTTCAGAAAGTGTCTTTGCAGTGTACTTATATTTATATGGTATATAACCTGTCATGTAAAATTCAACTCTGCCTTGGAGTTGCTATGCTTATTTTAAAGATAAAAGCAATGTTACTAAGCTTTATGTGGTGTGTGTGTGTGTGTGTGTGGTGTGTATGTGTGCATGTGATATGTATGTATCTTTTTGCAGTGTATTTCCTGAGGAAACATGAGGTTTTATTGCATCTACATCTAAACTCATAAACCTTTCTCTTTTAAACTGTTTTCCTAATGTACTTTAAACCAAATTATAGTTTGATATAAGAAGAATGATTTGGTGATAAGACTTTACAATATGTAATCATGGCATATATATCTTGTATGCTAAGTTTAGAAAAAAATATATATGACTATCCCAATATATATTTGAGTTGTAAACATCTGTGAAGTCATTTGTTAATATAATATTCTTTCGTATTTCAGGAAGACTTCTTGGATTTGACAGTAGCAGTTAAAAATGTATCTGGTTTAGAAGATGCACTCTGGAACATGTATGTGGAGGAGGAAATTTTCGACTGTGACAACTTGTACCACTGTGGAAGCTGTGACCAGCTGGTTAAAGCAGCAAAGGTAACCACGCCTACCATCTCTTAGTGCTTGGGGACCGGAAGCTGTGCCTGCAAAGCCACCCTCATGAATTCAGGAAGACACACTTTGCTGCTTTGAAAATGAAGGATTGAGATTGTCATTACCTATAAAGTTTTACAACAGAAAAAAACTGAGCTTTATTAACCTAACAACAGCTTTTCCTGGAAGAGTGTGTTGGAGCCTCAGGGTTTTCTCAGCATGCCTGTTAGTAAGCATCAGGGACACTTACCTCTCTTAAGTGTGGGCTCAGCAACTTCCTCCTCCCTGTGAATGTCAAGGCAAGTTTAGAAGACAGGGTTAGAGGGGCTGACCTCTTCTCCGACTGAGCTGAGGCAGAAGGGAACTGCATGAGCTCCGGTTGGTCCGGTTCAGTTGTTCTCATTGCAGCCCTGTGTACAGTTACTCCTGTGAGCACAGTTGCCCTGTGTTCTGGGGAGGCAGAAAACAAGAAAATAGAGAGGGCTGCCACCGAGATGAATGCACTGCTCTCTTTTATTTCCATACACTGTACACACCACACACACAAACACGCACACGCACGTCACCTCTAAGCTCCTTTATGATGCTACCTTGCTTTGAGACAACAACACCTCAGTACTGCTGGAAACTGGCTACATACGAGTGTGTTCTTCCAGCTGAGGGAAGGGTTCTGTGCTTTCCTACCTGAGTTTACCTACTTATTCTCCAGGAGTCCAACCTTGAGTGCTATCTTCAGAAGACAGATTTTGGAAAACACTTTTTGAGTTATTTTTCCCTCTTTTTTTCTCCTCTAGACTATATTTCTTTTTCAACATCCTTTCACAGCTATATATGATTTCTGTATGAAATTGGTTTTTAATGTATTTTACATGATTAATTTCCAACAAAAGTCATTGTTAGCAGATTTGCTAAGTATCAATAATTCATTAATATTAATATAAAATTATTATTAGAGGTGGTGTGTGTGTGTGTGTGTGTGTGTTTTGCTAATGCATTTCCCATTCCTCTGGCTTAGATGCTCCATTTGCTACACCTTTCTGGCCACCTTCTCAGCTCCTTCTCTTTCTGTGACCAGCGCTGCACTTGTTTCTTAGCCTTGTTAGAGTTGACTTTCTCTGATTATTTTAGGGGCATGTGTAGAATGAGTTTGGAAATCTTCCATATTATAATGCATACTTTATTTTCTTTTGTTGTTTTGAGACAGTTTTCTGTATAACCCAGGTTGGCCAGGAACTCTATATAGCACAGGTTATCTTCAAACCCTCATTCCTCCTCCCTTTAATCCTGAGATTATAAGTCTATACCACCATTCCTAGCCTTGTTTCACTTTTTTAACCCATAGAATATATGAAATTGTAACTTTAAATATGTTTTAAGTAATGTTAAACACATAGAAGTGTTTTTCTTCCCTAAGGCCACCAGTGCAAGAGCATTGGGGACAGCTGATGACTCTTAAAGAGCAACTTAGTGCTTTGTTTTAAATCAAGGAGTTACTACTGCAGCAAGATACCAGGTTTTGAACTTAAGAAACAACAGATAGGGACTGAAGAGGTGGCTCAGTGGTTAAGATCACAGCTACTCTTCCAGAGCATCGGAATAGATTCCCTGTTCCCACAGAGTGGCTCGTAACTGTTTGAAACTCCAGTCCCAGGGTGTCTGACTATGTCTTCTGGCCTCCTTGTGCACTGTGCATATATGTAGTACACAGACAAATTTACAGGGAACATACTCATACAAAAAGGAAAAAAACATAAAGAAATGGGTAACAACAAATAAAACCCATCCGTAGAATGGTTTTATATTGAATAATTGAATCACACGTCATCTTTTATTACCTTATATAGTTTATGTATTCTTTCGTGTAACTGTGTCAATTTTTCTTTTTACAGTCTGCCAAATTGCGAAAGCTGCCTCCTTTTCTTACTATTTCATTACTAAGATTTAATTTTGATTTTGTGAAATGTGAACGCTACAAGGACATTAGCTGTTACACATTCCCCGTCCGGGTCAATCTCAAGCCTTTCTGTGAACAGGTTTGAACCATTTATTTTTTTAATTCTTTCTCTTTCTGGAATACTCAGTTTACTCTAGGATTTCTCAGCGTCGGCCCTATTAGCATTTTGAGTTAAATTGTATAATGTGTATGCATCCCTTCTCCACTGACAAGCCAAAAGTCCATGTCTCCTAGGTGGAGTGAGGAGGGGGCCACATTAGTTATTATACTCCTTTTGAATTTCTTCTTCTTCTTCTTCTTCTTCCTCCTCCTCCTCCTCCTCCTCCTCCTCCTCTTCTTCTTCTTCTTCTTCTTCTTCTTCTTCTTCTTCTTCTTCTTCTTCTTCGTTGTTGTTGTTTTGTTGTTTCTTCTTTGAAACAGATCTCTTATAGCCCAGGTTGGCCTTGAATTCATCTTCTGTCTCTGCCTCATGGGTGCTAAGAGTAAGGCCTGTGATACCATGTTTGAGAGTCTGTTTGGTGGTAGATGATACCATGTTTGAGAATCTGTTTGGTGGTAGATACGTTCGTAACAATATATTTGATAATGAAAGTATAAAATCCAATATGAAGTTCTTCCTTATCCTCTTACACTTGGCCTTTCTTCTCTTTTCTGCATGTTACACTGCACCCACGTGTGCATATTATTGACTAGGCACATATCCACATAGTGAGGGGCTACCATGTGCTGTTTCTTGATAAGATTATATTATACATTCTAAGTCCATCCATTTCTAGTATCCAATTATCTGTTGATAGACATCTAGATTGAGTCCAGTTCTTTGGTATAGCAAATAAAGCAGTGATAAAAATGGTGGTGGAAATATCTCGATAGTCGTGTCCTGGCTAGTTTTATGTCACCTTGACACAGGCTGATAGCATCTTAGACGAAGCAACCACATTTGAGAAAATGCCTCCATAAGATCTGACATGTAAGGCATTTTCTTAATTAATGATTGATAAGGGAGGACCCAGGGGATGGTACCACCCTTGGGCTGGTAGTTCTGGGTTTTATAAGAAAGCAGGCTGAATAAGCCATGAGGAACAAACCAGTAAGCAGCACCCCTCCACGGCCTCTGCGTTGGCTTTTGCCTCCAGGTTCCCACCAGGTTCAAGTCCTTGCCTTAGCTTTCCTCAGTGGACTATGACTCCAGCTGTGTAAGCCCTTTCCTTCCCAAGTTGCATTTGGTTATAGTGTTTCATCATAGTAATAGTAACCCTAAGACAGAAGTTGGTGCCAGTATTATACGGTATTGCTGTGACAGACCTGACCATGTTATTTCAGGGAGGATTATGGATGAACTTTAGGGCTAGAAAAGTGTTGTGATCACTGTGAACTGTTCTGTTGGAGCTTGGAAGATAATGCTGAGAACAGTGCAGGTGGAGGCCTGGCCTGTGAAATTTAGAGGGAAGATCAAATTCTCTATCATGGCTGTTCTCTATTATGAATTCCGAGTCTGTGGTTTTGGTCAGCTGGGGCTGAAGAGTCAGTGTGATCAACAAGAGACCAACATCACTAAAGTAAAGCTTTTGCTTTACTAGAACAGTTGATACTGGTCAGCTGGAGTTGAGTGATTAACAGTGATTAACAAGAGACCAGCATCACTGAGGAGAAATCTTCTGGAAAGTGTTTCATTAGGGTGAACACACAGAACCTGTGTTCCAAGGCTGTACCTTGAGCTGGCAGCTGAACTTGGTAGTGTGCAAGCATCTCACAGATATTGTTTTGAAAGCATGAAGGGGTCATGGAGAACACCTGAGGTTGGCACTCTGAGAAGTCAATAAAGGTCACTAGTGAAAGTGCAGCCTCCGGAACTAGCAGTTGAAAGCCCAGGATTGATAAGGGTCATGGAGGGAAGCTGAGGTGTGATACCATGGGGAGAGAGCCCAGGAGAGGCAATTGGAGAGAGTGCAGCCATTGCAACAGGAGACTCCAGCATTTTGGAGATGCCAGTGCCTTGGGAAGATCACCAAGGACAGCAGCAGCCAAGGGGGGGGGGGGGGGTTGGTTTGAACTGAGAAGGCTCTGTGGACTGAAGAAGGTATAAATGGAGAAGTGACCCAGGTCCTTTGGGAGACTCCAGATTATGAGTGAATCCCAAACATTGGACACTGTTATTTACACCGTTTGAGTTGGTATTGCTAGGTTCAGATTGTGTCTATGCTCTGGTTTTTCCCTGGTGAAGTGAGAAAATATTTAACTTATTTTTTATTTTACAGGATCCCATAGTTATAAGAGACTCTGAACTTTTAAATATACCTTGGGTTTTCAGAAAGTGAACTTTGGACTTTAAAGTGTTAGACTTTTCAAAGTTGAAATGCTTTATAGTGTGATGTTTATTATGTGTGACTTAGGAGATAAAGGAAAGATTTTGGCTAAATACTGCTGTACTGGCATGTCAACTTAACAAGGGGTCAGTTGTCCTGGCTAGTTTTTATGTCACTTGGCGAGAGCTAATGGAGGCAGCCTCAGTCGAGAAATGCCTCTGTAAAATCTGACTCCAGGCAAACCTGGAGGGCACTTTCTTAATCAGTGATTGACCTGGAAGGACCAAATCAATTGTGGGAGGTGCCACCATGGGCTGGTGTCTCGGGCTCTGTAAGAAAGCAAGCAGAGTAAGCAACCTTATGGTCTCTGCATCAGCTCTGGCCTTAGGCTCTCTCCCTGGTTTTGAGCTCTTGCCCTGGCTTCCTTCAATGGATTGGGACTCAAGATATATAAGCCAAATAAAGCCTTTCTTCCCCAAGTTGTTTTTGGTTATAGTGATTCATCACGGCTTGAAGTAAGGTTTGAAGTTCTCTGGGTATATTATATACACAGGAGTGAAGTAGCTGGGTTGTGTGGGAGTTACATTTTTAATTTTTTTAAAAAACCCTCCAAACCCTACAATTCCACAGTGATTGTATTAATTTTTGCCTTTCATAACAGTGAATACGATTTCATTTCTCTATCCTTTCCAACATTTGTTTTCACATTTGTTGACGAGTCATTCAGATTGGGGTCAAGTGGTACCTCCAAGTAGTTTTAATTTGTATTTCCCACATGAAAGGGATATTGAGCACTTTAAAAATAGTTATTGGCTATTTGTGTTTTTAAAAAAGATTTATTTATTTATTATATGTAAGTACACTGTAGCTGTCTTTAGACACACCAGAAGAGGGCATCAGATCTCTGACAGATGGTTGTGAGCCACCATGTGGTTTCTGGGATTTGAATTCAGGACCTTCAGAAGAGTGGTCAGTGCCCTTAACTCTCCAGCCCTAGTTGTGTTGTTTTTAATTGTCTATTACATTTGTTTGCCCTTGTGTTGACTGGCAGTTGTATTTCCTTGGCATTTAATTTCTGCATCTCTTTGTAAATTCTGGGTATTAGCCCCTTGTCTGAAGTAGAGCAGTGAAAGCCTTTCCCCCACCCTGGGACTGTCTTGTTAATTCCTCGGATTGTTTCTTTGCTATACAAACCTTCTTACTTTATGTGGTCCCATCTTTCCACACTGGGTTAGTTCCTCTGTATTAGTGTTCTATTCAAAAGGTCTGTGCCTTCCCAATATCCTGAAGGGTGCTCTCGATGTTTTCTTCTAGAAATTTCAGTGTTGCAGGCTTTAGCTTAAGGTCTATAATCCATTTTGAATTGATTTTGTACAAGGTGAAAGATGTAAATCTAACTTCATCTTCTACAAGTAAAAACCCAGCATACTTACTGAATAGGCTGCCTTTTATTAAATGTATGTTTGTCAAAAATTAGGTAAGCATAGCTTTGTCTTTATTTTCCAGATTTTCAATTCTATTCCATCATTCTACCTATTTATTATAACAAGTTATTGTTTTGCTTAAAAACAGCCAGCTATTGAATGCATGTGTGTGCACGCATGTGTTTAAACTTCATGGCCAAGCCTCCCTCTACTGTAGGCCTCACCCCTGAGCTCTGTACTGTTTGTTCCATGAATTATCATCCCTAGAGTCTAGTAGTGCCTGCTGACTCTGAGGCTTTTACTGACACACGCAGAAAATTAAAATTGCTTTCCAAGAGTAACAGTATACTTGCTTCTCCTTTTATAGAAGATAGTTTGTCACATGATTCTAACATATATCAAAAACAAAAAACAAAACAAAAAAACCCTGGTCACTTAACTAGGAAATCCACATTAATTTTAATTTTTTAATTTCTGTATTGAGAAAAATATCTTTTATCTTTGTGTGTCTCATCCTTTTCCTGAATATGACATTTCTTAATACTGCCCACTTAAAAACTATAGTTTAGGAAATAAATTCTTTAAGTAACTTGTGTCTCCCAGGTAATAGCCATGTGCACATTTTACATTACAGATGACACTGAGTTCAAAGCCAGAAGAGATCTTATGTCTCATGCCGGTTCACACTCCTCCTACAATGTAAAGACTAAGACTTCCTTGCCTGCCTGCCTGCCTGCCTGCCTACCTGTCTTCTGTCCTTCCTCCTTCCTTCCCTCCCTTGCCTTCCTCATGCCCTACTCCCTCTCTTCTCTCTTCTCTCTCTCTCTCTTTCTTTCTTTCTTTTTTTTTTTTTTTTTTTTTTTTTTTTTTTGCTATTGTTAGCAAAGGATGGCCTCCTAAGTGCTGGAATTACACAGCTGGCTTTTCCTTTTCCTTCTGCATCCAGAATTTTAAGCATGTCGTAAGTCTAATGTAAATTTTCCCCATTGTTATTGGAGGAGTTTACCTGTTGGGTCACTTGTAATTGCACACTATATTAATTATAGAAGAGGTTGATCATAAATTAGAAAACCAAGAAAGAACCTGTTCATTCCACTAAACTAACCACCTCTTAACAACACCAGGTGGTAGTCATAATAGCTGAGTTCATATTCTGTGCAGGGAACTAAAATCCCAAAAGGGCCTTGACCTTGAGACACACAGCAACTTTCTTGGGATATCAGACAGTTTTGGCAGGAAAAGAGTGTATGTCCTAAACAGCATTATGGGCATCATGCAAAGATAGCTGTCTCTGCTAACAGTCTCTAGCACAGACCCATTGTCTTAGTTAAAGCCAGTAAAAATAACATCTTCAGATGCACGTGCTCAGTGTGGCAATAAATCAGTAGATTAAGACTTAAAATTCAGCTGTGCATAGTGGCTCATGCCTAAACTCTTAACACTCAAGAAGCTAAAGCAGAAGGACCTCCAGGAATTTGAAGCCATCCTCAAAGAAATTAATGAAAAAAGAAGCTAATTTAAGCTCATGTATTTAAATGTATCTTTATCCTTAAATATAGTGATAGTGTTTTAAATATCAGGTGACTCCGCAGCAAAGGGGCTTTACTGTGAAGTGTGACTATTACAAGGATGTCTCTTACTAGTTTCAGGGGTCGTTTTTTCCCCTTTGATTATGTATCTCACCATATTAATCTATATCAATGTTTACTTTCCTCCTTTTAGAGTGAACTGGATGACATGGAATATATGTATGACCTCTTCTCCGTCATTATCCACAAAGGTGGCTGCTATGGCGGTCATTATCATGTGTACATTAAAGATGTTGACCATCTCGGCAACTGGCAGTGTCAAGTAAGCTTACAAACTTGTTTAGAAATAACTTTGAAATTAACTTGTATTTCTATTCCTGTTACAGAATTCTGTTGTTCGTTCTGCCTTCAGTATACACCCCTCCTTTAGAAAACATTGAAGGTTCATTTTACATGTACAGCTCCCATGTGCCCTCTACCTGGAATCTCCAGCTGTTAACCTTGTCGTATTTATACATGTGACATAGACCCTCATGCACTCTAGTGAAGAGTTTGGAATGAAGTTGGGAGCATCTGACTCCTTTGCTGGGAAACACCTTGTGTTTGCCTACTAAGCACAGGATATCTCTTCCCCAGCTACTCATCAAAATCACCGATCTTTAACATTGTCTGTTACAGCCTTTTTCACACACAGCCTTGCTATGATCTTAAAAGGTGCATTGTCTCTGAACCAGTCTAGCTTCAGCTAAGGGAGCCTGCCTTGGCTTTCCTCACTGCCTCCTGTAGTTTTTCTTAGCTGCTTTCAGAGTTGAAGCATTTTCTCAATCGGAAGTCTGTAAACTCATGCAACATTCATATGAAATTTCGTTTTGAAGTTTACTGATTCTTCTGTCTTCCTTTGGGACTTTGAATTCTAGAACATCTCTTTGAAGTTTTGTGTTCATCTCTTCAGCTGCAGCTTGCTCTTTGTGGGAGTATTAGAGGGAGTGCTTGCTGTTGGTGTGACGTGAAGTGGCAGCTATGTGTTCTTTGCCTTGAAACCTGGTGTTTGATTTTGAATTCTCTGTCTTTCTATGTGTCTATTTGACACTGTTGTACTTTGTAGTCCATGCTGGTGTGTAGCTTGCGCTCATCCTGCCTATCAAGTGCTGGAACTTCAGGCATAGGTTTGGGCCATCACATCTAGTTGCTAGTTTATTGAAATCCTGACTCCACAAAATCAAGAGCAGTCAGGAGGAGGGCATGGGGGCACACAGCTGCAAGTCTAGCACTTGATAGGCTGACACAGGAGAATTATCATGAGTTTGAGGCCAGCATGGTCTACAGACTAAGGCCCTGTTTCAGTTTAATCAAAAGAAAATAAGCAAAATATGGATTTTTGTGTGAACTTGGTATATTTTCTATGAGTTTGCATGTTCTTGGTATTTTTCTTGTCCATGGATAATTCTTTGGGATTTTTGTTTTGTTTTTGTTTTGTTTTGTTTTTTTCCTAGACAAGGCTTCTCTGGGCAGCCCTGGCTGTCCTGGAACTCACTCTGTAGACCAGGCTGGCCTCGAATTCAGAAATCTGCCTGCCTCTACCTCCCAAGTGCTGGGATTAAAGGCGTGCGCCACCACCGCCCAGCTCTTTGGGATATTCTATGGAAGTATATTTTGCTATTTATAAAGAACCCCTTGCTCCCTTACCTAGGTAATACTAATGAGGTCATTCTTAGATGTGGGACATTGTTACCAGAGAAAAACACCTCTATGTTTAGAAAGTTAAAATTGGCAACCCCACCTTCCGGCCTTAGGGAGGGAAAGGGGGCATGAGATTGAGTTCAGTCACCTCTTGCCAGAGATTTCATCAGTCTTGCTTATACTTGTGAGAGTTGTCTAGATGGACAGAACTTAAAGAATGAAAGTATATCCACATATTTCATGTAGATATATAAGGAGCTTTATTAGAATGACTTGCAAGCTGGGGTCCAGCTAGCCCAACAATGGCTGTCTAGCAGCAGAAGGTCTAATAGTAGTTGTTCAGGCCGCAAGGCTGGATGTATCAGTTGGTCTTCAGTATACACCAGAACCCTGAGAAGTAGGCTCTAATGCCAGTGAAGGAATGGACTTGCCACTGAGAGTAAGAGCTAGCAGGCAACAAGTGAACACTTCCTTCCTCTTTGTCCTTTAATAGGAAGTGGGCGGCTGCGGAGCCACAGTCAGGTAGCTGTGGGGTGGGAAAGTCTGACTGTAGCCAGGTGACTGTAGGGGTGGAGTCCAGCCAGAATGCTAGGGGCCTGGGGCGTGGCCATAAGTGACTGATGGCCACAGGATTATGGAGTTGAGGAGTCAGCAGTCTGGGAGCATAGCTCACAGGTTCCGTTCCTTGTAGAATGTTCTACTGGGTCTCCAGAGTGAGCCTTGCTCAACCAGGCTACAGACTGCATACAAGGTCCCACAAATTGGTTGTTTGAAAAATCAGTCCCTTTCCTTCCTGCTTTGAGTTAGCCATAGGTTTTCTTCTCTGAAACTGTTCTGTATGAACATTGAAATGGAAACTCCGTGTCAGCAAAGCTGGGCTTAGTTTCCATCTTACTTCCTGAAACTTAGTTCCAGTGTCCAGTGGCCTGGAAGTCATGGTGTCAAGAGCTGGAGGATGCAACTGGTCACAGTGCAAACACAGTCAGGAAGCAGGGGGAGATTAACGCTGGAATTGAGTGCACATTCTCTTCTTTATACAGTCTAGGATTCCAGCCCAGGGGATGGTGCCATTCCTTCTCAGTTAACCTAATCAAGATAATTCCCTACAGACATGCCCGGAGGCCTACCTCCCAGGTGATCTTAGAGTTTTTTCAAGTTGTCAGTTAAACTTATTTTGTTTATAACCTTAAAAATCAGTATAAAAAGAAAAAGATGTTTTTGTTTTATCTCATCATTTTCAATAATTTATAAAAAGATGATAAATCTGGTCTGCCATAAGCTGTTATTTCTTAACAGTTTCTTTTTAACTTAATGACATCAACTAGTAGTTATGGTTTTAGCCAATTAAAAAAAATTTTTTGATGAACTGGAGAAACAGTTCAGCTTGCTGTTCTCAAAAAGGACCTGGGTTCAATTCCCAGTACCTACATGGCAGCACACAGCAATCTGTTACTCTAGTTCTAAGGAATCTAATACCCTCTTCAAGCCTGTGAGGGTACACAAATGAGTACTCATACACAAAATAAAATAGATAAAAATTTTAATTAGATATCCAAGAAAGTTAAAATTTACAGAAATACAAAAAGACAGCACACACACACACACAGAAAAAAAAACTTAGAGAGCTGATGCCTTTAATCCCAGCATATTGAGCAGACCCTGTCTCAAAACCAAAACAAAGAAAATGCTTTTGCAAGATGGCATATGTATTTTTTTTTTTAAATCACCAAAATTTCCTACCAAAGGATATATGCCACAATGCCCAACCTGGGCTTTCTGAATGATAAAGAAATAGAAGTCAATATTTAAGCTGAGATTACAAAAACTTGGTAGGATTTCCTTAAGCCAAAACAAGGTGTGTAAATATACCAGTGAGGCCCAAAAGTATCTTGAGATGAATGATAATGAGCACAAACTTTATGAGACACCATGTGTTTTATCTGGAAAATGTTAGAACCTCTGTGTGCACTGTGCTGTGTCTTAGTCGCTGTTGTACTGCTGTGAAGACACTCTCTAGCAAGGCAACTCTAACTGGAGGCTGGCTCACAGTACACAGGCTGATTCCATTATCATCATGGCGGAGAGCAGGAAGCCGTGCAAGCAGACATGGTTCTGGAGAAGTAGTTGAGAACTACATTCTGCTCCACAAACAGAGAAAGAAAGCCGTGTGAGCTTTCTGAAACCCTCAAACCCCACTCCCACTGGTAGACTTCCTCTAACAAGGCCACACCTGCTTCAACAAGGCTATACTTTCTCAAATTGTGCCCTTTCCTGGTGACTAAACATTTAAATACATAAAACTGTAGGGGCCATTCTTATTCACACTGCCACAGGCTAGAATCTTTCTTTGTCTCATAATCCTAGTTTGCATATAAAGTCAAAGAGATTAAGTAAATTGTGTAGATTTACTTGATGAAACCTGACACTCAAAGCCAGGTCTGCCTGATTCTCCAACTTGTATAGATTGTATTTTTACCTTTCTTTCTCCAGTGGCTTAAACATTCTTATTTGGTTAATTCCTTTAAACTGGCATCTGTGAAAGAAACATTTAACTGTTTTCCTTCTTAGGAGGAGATAAGTGATACAGATGTGACTTTGAAAGTTCCTCAGAATGAAGAAGAGGTTGATGATCCATTGGTGGTTCTAAAAACAATCTTATTGCAGGTAGAGTGAGTCTTTGTACATATATGTGGACATGTAAGTATTATAGATGCATGTATATGTTATGTACATTTGTATGTGTGGTATTTATATGAGAATATCAGATAAGATTGCTTTAGGGCTACCTCTAAAAGGGAAAATCTTCATTTTAACTTTTTTCTATCAGGTTCTCACTGTGTAGACTTGGCTGGCCTAGAACTTGCTTTGTAGACCAGACTGGCCATGAACTCTCAGAGCTATGTCTGTCTGCCTTTGCCACCTCAGTGCTGGGATTAAAGGTGCCAGGCACCACACTGATTTGTTTTGACTTAATCACTAGGTGTGGTGGCTCTTTCCTGTAATCTCTCATCTTGAAAGACTGAAGCAGAAGAAACACCTTGAGTTTTAAGCCAGCCTGACTAGAGAATGAGCACTTGTTTCCAAGAAAGATCCATTTGTTTTGATATTGGGACCACTTGCAAGGCAAAAATAATAAGGACAAGGAATGTGGCCTCGTTGGTCAAGTGCTCATCTAGCATATACAGGGCCCCAGGTTCAATCACAGTGCCACATAAAGTGATGGATGGCATGCCATATAATCCCAGCACTTGGGAAATGGGGGCAAAAGGATCATTCTCAGTTACATAGCTAGCGTGGACAACGTGAGACTTTGTCTTAAAACACACAACAGAAGAGACTCTTTTTTGTTTTGTTTTTGATTTTGCAAGACAGGGTTTCTCTGTATAGCCCTGGCTGTCCTGGAACTCACTCTGTAGACCAGGCTGGCCTTGAACTCAGAAATCTGCCTGCCTCTGCCTCCCAAGTGCTGGAATTAAAGACATGTGCCACCACTGCCCAGCTCCAGAAGAGAATTTTAACCTGTGGCCTTGAAGTCCTTGTCTCCAATCACAGTTCTATTCTGAAGCATTGGGGCCTAAAGATTCAACATTAAGCCCGTGTCAGCCACATCGTCCTTGTTTATTCTTCCAAAATCATAAACAATGTCAGGAATGTGGCAGACCTTAAGGACTCCCTCTGGATGGTGCTCTTTGAATTTCTGTCTGTGGCCCTTGGCAAATGGATTTTCAAATCAAGGTTTTATAAACCGGTGTTCAAGGTTCCTTTAAAAATTTATAGCTCTGATTGATCCCATTTTAAGTTTACATTCTAGGGAATATGAGCAGGTTCACTTCTATTGATCCCTCTGAATTTGTAATGTAATTATTTCTCATCAGATATTAACTGACTGTATTTCTTTCATAAGGAGGAGGCCAGTCAAATTCCTGTTGATCAGCTGGGCCAGAAACTCTTGAAAAAAACAGGAATATCTTGGAACAAGAAGTACAAGAAGCAACATGGACCACTGCGAAAGGTAGTGCATCAACATAAGAAGTCCTCTCATTCTAGGAAACCATATAACAATCCCAGAAACACAAGTTTTTATGTAGAAGGAGCTTTAAAATAGATTAAAATAATCAGTATTTTTGTTTAGTGGTTAGAATTCTGCTGGTATGTGACAGCTCACATACAATGTATTTATGTTATTTATGAAGAAGTAAGCAGGAAAAGAGGCCTTCAGTTACCACAGAAGTCATTCTAAAGCTCAATGAATAATCAAGCCAGTTACATGGCTCCATAGGTTATAATCAGACTCAGAAAATGGTGTTACTAGGAAGCGGCAACTTCACAGAGAAAAAACATTTCCCTGTTCTGCGAGTGCTGAATGAGTAATCAGACAACAGAACACTCACTTTTCCACAACTTGAGTTGTTTTGTAATGGGATTGTTTTAGAGTATTTATGGACTTTCATTTCCTGGCATAAACATGTTCAAAATGCCCCCATATTATATTTTTAGTGTCTTTAGAACTTGAAGTTTTAACTTCTTTTTTATTTCTTATTAAGCTGTATTTCCTTGCTTTTTCCCTTCCCTTTGAGGTACTGTCAAAGACTTTTCAAAAAAACCAACATAGCTTCTGATGTTATTGATGGTCTCTATTGTTTATCTGTTTTCTATTTTATCCCTGCTCTTATTTTTAATTGTTTTTACTTCAAGGAATTTGGTTCATCAACTGGAGAGGAGGGCCATTGCCATGTAAGAGAGGGGAATGGAGTTGAGAGAAGGAAGCTGGAGGGAGAAGAGAGAGTAGGGCGGGCTTTCTCTGTTCTCCCAGCCCTGTGCAAGAACTGGAATAGTCTTCCAGGCTGTTATGATGCGCTCCCCATGCTCTTGCACTGCCTGAGCTGCCAGATTAGCTTCCATGGGAGAGAAGATTAGTGTGGTTAAAATATAAGGTGGCTTGGTACTTCTTCTAGATATATAGTAAGCCATCCTCAAAAAATACTTTTAAACTTTGTGATTGCCTTTGTTTAAATTGCTTTTTTATTTTTAAAAATTTTAGATTAGCATACAAAGTAATAGATTTCATCTTGAATTATAATGACCTGTTTGTCCTTATACTTATTCTCATTAATTTTCCTCCCGCACTACCTTCCCATTATTCCCTCCCCTTCCAAGTGGTTTCCTTTCTTCCTCCAGTTAATCCCAGCTTCCATTTCTTACTGCATATATTCTTTACCATCTGTTTTCCACTGCTTTTCAGATCTCTTGCTTCTTTCTCATGATTACATATAATACATGCCTCTATTATGCCTATTCGTGGATATCTATAAATATATGTTTAAATCAAGATTGCACATATGAGAGGAGGCATATGTTAACTGTCTTCCTAAGACTACTGTATTTTGCTTAATTTAATGATTTCCAGTTATATTCATTTTCCTATGGCTATTATGATTCCATTTTTCATTATAGCTAAATAAATTTTTATTGTATGCATGTGCTACATTTTTTGTTCATCTTTTGACAAACAGCTGTGCTACTTCAAATAGTGTAGCAATAAGCATGGATGCGCAAATCACAATGGTATGTCCAGTGGGAGTCCTCCCACTGTACCCTCTCAGTTGGCACATATAAGTCATATAGTAATTCTGGTTTTAGTTTTTGATCCATTCTGATTTCCATAGTGGCTGCACATGGTTACACCTTTTCCCCAAGCTCTTCTCCAGTGTTTGTTTTCTTGATGACAGACATTCTGACTAGGGTAAGATGGAATCAAATTGGTTTTTGTTTGCATTTCCCTGATGACTAAGGATAATGATTACTTTTTAAAGCTTTTATTTGTCATTTGTGGGATTTTTTTTATAAAACTTTCTGTTCATTTCATTAGACCATTTATTAAGTGATTTGATATTTTGGTGTTTAATTTTCAGTACTCTTTCTACATGCTCAGTATTAATCCCATCTGAGGTATATTGGCAAAGACTTTTTTTCATTAGGTTTTCTTCACTTTGGTGGTTCTTTTGTTTTGTGAAAGATTTTTAATTGAAACGACTTGAAGATACAGCTGTGTGCAAGAGTTTTCTGAGAACTCTGAGAACACAGGAAAACAATCGGCAAATGTGTATCTGTAGAATTAAATGGCTACTAAATAGTCAGAAATGTTTGTTCTTCCCAATTTTCATCATTTAAGCACTTAAATAGCAAGGAGTCCTTTACTTAAAATAGCAAATAACAAATAGCAAATCTTAAAATATCAGTAGTGTCATATTACTCAGATACTTTCCACATTGGCTTATCACCTTTCTCCCTTGACAGAACTGTTAGCGTATTTAACAGGATGTTCCAATTTTGTCAAAACCAGACAAGTTTTCTAGTTCACAGGCTAGCAAAAAAGAAAGGTTAAGTTAAAAACATCTAATCACACAAATCACACAGACACACCACACACAGACAGACACACCACACACACACACAGAATTTGTTTTGTTTAAAAACTTTTATTAAAAAATTTTTCAAGAATCCTAATTTTTGTTTTTGTTTGTTCTGAATAGTTCTTACAGCTCCATCCTCAGATATTTCTGCTCAGCACAGATGAAAGCACAGTTAGTCTCCTGAGGAACCATTTTGCCCAAGCCCCATCTGATCTGCAGAGCCATGCACAGCTTCTCGATACGCTTGCTTCAGAACCCCCAGGCTTAAATGACAACACCGGGTGCCCACACTGGTTTGATATCAATGACTCCAAAGTCCATCCAATCAAAGAGAAAGCTATCACACAGCAGTTCCAGGGTAAAGAAAGCGCCTACATGCTATTTTATCGGAAAGCCACGTTGCAGAGACCCTCTGAAGGTATGGACAAAGAAGTGCTCTGCTTTGTCTTGTTAACAACTTCAACAGGCATGCTTCAAATGCTGCCTGAAGTTCTGTCTTTTGAAGAGATGGTAGTGCATGTAAGTGTACTACTGTGTAGTCACAAATTTTAGCCTGTGGAATTATGAAGTGAAAATCACTACTAGTTTTCTGACTACACTTGCAGTTGTTTTTATAAAAAAGATTGATGTCTTGGGAATTAGACTACAGATAGTACCCTAATGTACTTCAAAATTAATTTTCAAACCAGTCATAGTGACTCATACATATAACCTCAGCATTGGGGAGGCTGAGGCAAGAAGATTGTAGCGAGTTTAAGACCTACCCAAGACACATAGTCAGGTTCAGGCCAGCCCAGACTATATAGCAAGACCCTATCTCAAGAACTCTAAATGAATAAATGTAATTCCTAAAATTTAAAAAGGTTTATTATTTTAAGTGTATGAATGTTTGCTTCTATGTACCATATGTATGCCTGGTGCCCTAAGAGGCCAAATGAGGGCATTGGATGCCCAAGAAATTGAGTTACAGTGGGTCCTTGACCACCATGTGGGTGTTGAAAACCAAACCTGGGTTCTCTGGAAGAGCAGTCAATGAAGAGCACCTTTTTTTTCTTTTTTCTTTAATTTTATATTTTTACTTATTGACTATATATCCTGATCACTGCCCACTCCCAGTCACCCCCTCCAACAATCTTTCCCCCATCCCCCACCCCATCTCTGAGCAGATGCCCCTTACCCCTGTATTCTCCACCCTGGCACTTCAAGTTTCTGCAAGACTAGTAGCAGCTAAGTCACCTTTGGCACTAATTCCTGAATTTTTACAGTAACCAATCATTAAAATTATAATCAGTACAAAACTAGTGGGTGTTCTTTAAAAAAAAAAAAGTGCTTAGAGAAAATTGAAACAATGAGATTCTTCTAGATTAGCTTTAAAAAAAACTATTTTTTTTTTATTGTTCATCTAACAAAACTAAGATCAAGAGAAAACTTTGTTTTCCCTTAGGTAACCAGTGGTAGTGCTCCTGGCTTCCAGCATGAGTGTGCACCTGCATGCATTTATATCCATTATGTGCATGCAGGTGTCTGAGGGCATCAGAGCCCCTAGAAGTGGAATCACAGGCAGTCGTAAGCTGCCTGATGTACTACGAACCAAATTCCAGTCCTATGCAAAAGTATCAAGCCCACCTAACCTCTATCTCTGCAGCCACTCACCTTTGAGAAAATGTCTTCCAGTGTAGCCCAGGCTGGCCTCCAACTCAAGATCCTTTGCCTTGGCCTTCCCAGTGCTAGGATTGCAGGTGTGTATTACCATACCTGAGTTCAGATTTTTAATCCTGCCTCTTTAGCAAATACAGTTTTGTTTAGTCAAAACAAATTAATGGACAGTTTTGTTCACAGCTCGAGCCAATCCAAGATACAGAGTTCCATGTCATTTGCTGAAGGAAATGGATGCAGCCAACATTCTACTGCAGAAGAGAAGGTAGTCTGAGTTACATTTGGTGCTTAGATAGTATTCCTGGAAAATACTGATCAGTTTGGGACATAAGCATTCAGTATGAAAGTTTACCAAAATATGTATGTCTATCAACTAGTTATAGTAAAGGCATCATCTATCCATATGTAAGAGGGAATAACAGCCTATGGTAGCCATTGCTAAGTAAGGGTCAGAGTCTAGGAAGCCTAGAGAAATTGGCAAGCATGCTACAAGAATCGTGCTCTGGCCTAGCCGATTATTCCCTTGAGTTTACAGAGAACTTGTTAATAAAACTGCCCCTCAGTTTTAAGTAGTTGTAGGAACTGACATATAGTGACAGAAGACTAGAGGTGGGTTGATTCTAAAGGGGCTTGGTGTCAGTCAGGGGGAGGAGAGATATAATGACTGGGCTGGAGTGGTGGCTCAGTGGTTAGAATACTGGAGGCTCTTCCAGAGAACCCAGGTTTAGATCCCAGTGCTCACAACACAGTTCACAATTATCTGTAACTCCAGTTTTAGGGGATCCTATGTTCTATTCTGGCCTCTGCACACACATGATAAATGTGTGTGTGTGTGTGTGTGTGTGTGTGCATATGCAAAATACTCAAAAATAAAAACAAAGGTCTAAAATAACTGAGGGCATAACTAAGAACATGGCTAACCTTGCGCTCTAGAAATTGTTCTGTTGCTGTATTTGCTCTCCAGTAGTGTCAGCAGAGTGTTGGGGAGGAAACAGGGTCGGATAATGTAGCAGGATACGTTTAGACATTTTATCATGGACTTGAAACTAGGATTGAAGCCGGGCAGTGGTGGTGCACACCTTTAATCCCAGCACTTAGGAGGCAGAGGCAGGCGGATTTCTGAGTTTGAGGCCAGCTTGGTCTACAGAGTGAGTTCCAGGACCCCCAGGGCTACACAGAGAAACCCTGTCTTGGAAAAAAAAAAAAAGCTAGGAGTGAAAATAGTAGATGCAGTCTATAACACACCAACATCAATGGAGCTCTCAGTGAAAACTGAAACATTGGAACATGCTAAATGCAGAAAATAGCCTGCATGAGTGACCTGGGCTAGCAGTTGCAACTTAAGAATTAAAAACAGCAAAAGCTAAAACTAAAGTCCTTACTATGGTCATCAAAATCTAATGTTCATCAACTGAGCTCAGAATACATCTGAAGTACTGAGTCTCATTGACTGCTTCATTCCTGCCTAATGTTGTTCTGCCTAAGGGAAAAAGTTTGGTACCAGGCTTTGAGTCAACAGTGTACCAGAGAGGAGCAGGGATCAGCCTGCCATGTAAGATTTCAGCCTGGAAAACAAATTCTGGGAAGGATCTTAACAGCAGTCAGGATCTTCTGGGAGGGCCGCAGGAGCCTATTAAACAATAGGATGGTATTTGGAATCCACCTCTGAATATGTGGACAGACATCCAGAATTCTGTCCATAGCTGTGACAGGACTAGAGATAGCTAACGTGTGCGGTGTCCATGGAAACAACTTTCTCTTAGAACTCATGGTGCAGTCCCAGCTGAATGTGTGCTGTGTATTGAAAAGCCAAAGTGAATCATTTGGCAGGCAGAAGAAAAAGATGTTACTAAGGTAGAGTGGAGAACTTGTATGGTAAGGCAAATGTTTTTGGTTTGAGATAAAGAGTATGACAAAAGCAGTGTATGTGTGTTGTTTATGTCTCTAAAGGGCAGAATGTGACTCTGCAAACAGTACTTTTGAATTGCATCTCCACTTGGGTCCTCACTACCGTTTCTTCAATGGGGCTCTTCACCCTGCAGTCTCTCAGACAGAGAGCATGTGGGACCTAACGTTTGACAAAAGAAAAACTTTAGGAGATCTCCGTCAGTCAATATTTCAGGTAATTCAATAGAAACATTAAGGTTCTTTCAGGCTGACTTTTGTTCATCTTAACTCAAGTTACAACTTTTCCAAAACTCCATAGGAAACTTCCATACCTGCCAGTGCATAGGAAGATGAACCAAACCTTCTCTTACTTAGAAGTCTGGGCTGTTGATGTTTTGTACTTTGATTGTTTGGGTGGTTGATAATGAAGTCGTTTTAAATATATTTCATTATATAGCCCTGTGGGACCGTGTAAGGCTAGACTTGAAACCACAATCCTTCCACATCAGCCCCCTAGTAAGGACTGGGACTACAGTCCTTTGCGACCACTGCACCTTCAGAAGTACTTTCTGTGTGTTTTTGAAGTGACTAATTGAGCTTTATATGTTTTAATGGGGCAGGAGATGACAGTGAAGCTTCCTCTACTTTTGGAAAACAGTGAAAGAGAATTGCTTTTCAAAAGAAAGGAGAGGAAAGGTTAAGCTCTTAAGACAAGAATCACTGACCACATTAAAATAACTAGTTTTATACTGTCTAGTGAAGGTTATTGTTGTTGTTGTTATTATTAGCTTGACTGCTAATATCTGCATGTGTTGTTCTGCTGTGAACGTGCTGTACAAGCAGATCCTTTTGTTTGATATTTAACTCTTGTTTCTATGTTTTTGAGATGGTGTCATACTATAGCCCATGCTGGTCTCAGATTCCCAGTAATCCCCCTGCCTTAACCTCCTGAGTGTTGGGTTTACAGACATGATTTACCAGATAGGCACTTTCATCTAGTATTCACCTCCAGATCATTTATTTGCCTGTGTTTCAGGGCAGGACAGTGGAGATGCTCCTTGTTTTTAATTACAGTGCTTTCACAAACATTTTATTTGGTGCTTCAACCTCATGAGGATGAACCAACTCCATTCCAAAAATGAAATTATGTCTTAAAGCATCCAATGTTGCACATGATGATGACAGACATCTCGTTGCTATGGTAGTGCAGGACTTCAGCCCTGATCTCTCCCTCTTCCACCTGGTGTCCTGTCCCTAGCCCACTTCCTCAGCACATACCATTGACCAAAGGGTTTAAAAATGGAAGCTCTCGCCCGGCTTGGAGGCATGTGTTTATAATCCCAGCATTCTCAAGGCGCAGGCAGGAAGATCAGGAGTTCGAGGTCAGCCTCAGTTACACAATAAGTTTGAGACCCTATCTAGAAGAAGAGGAGGAGGAGGAGGAGGAGGAGATGATGATGATGATGACAATGTTGTTGTTAAGTTGGGTCAAGGATGCTCCAGAAATAATTAAAATTCTCCAAAAATTTGTATCTATCATCAAAATTACCAGCTTTTTCTTTTTTCTTCTAAGAAAAGCAAACCAATGTCTGTTTTGCTTCAGCTGGTTTACATGTAATCTATGCTTCAGTAGCAGTCACTCTAGAATCCTGTGTATGTGTGCTCTTCTGCAGTATAGGTCATTTCTGAGTCAGTTCTGGCAGAGTTAAGCTCTGCAGCTTGGTGCTCTGAGCTGTGGAGGGCATTCCAAATAGAAAAGGCTTGATTTGTCTCTTATGTCTTATGCTCTCCTGGCTATGCTATCTAGTATTTCAATCACACATCTCTGTAAACTGTTAACTAAGACACAAGCCACTGTTGAAGGATCAGGAGACTGTCACAGTAAATGAATCTTATAAATGTCTTATAAAGATAAAAATATCTTGTCCTCATAAGAGGAATATAATGTTATAAAAAAGACTAGAGTAAAAATATTGTTCTGATACTATTTCAGTGAGGTTTCTGCCAGTACCCAGGCTCAGACTTAAAAACTTAAAGCCTCTATCTAGTATGTAACTAATGCTGTGCTTGTGATAGGGGGTTGGGGGTTGGGGGGGGAAATAAAACTCTGGGCCTCACACAAGTTAGGCAAAATACTGTACCGCAGAGCTATACCTCAGCCCAAAATGCTCCACTATGTTCATAGCAGCCCTATTTATAATTGCCAGAAGCTGGAAAGAATCCAGGTATCCCTCAACAGAAGAGTGGATGCAAAAAATGTGGTATATATACACAATGGAGTACTATTCAGCCATTAGAAACAATGAATTCATGAAATTCTTAGGCAAATGGATGGAGCTAGAGAACATCATACTAAGTGAGGTAACCCAGACTCAAAAGATGAATCATGGTATGCACTCACTAATAAGTGGATATTAACCTAGAAAACTGGAATACCAAAAACATAATCCACACATCAAATGAGGTACAAGAAGAACGGAGGAGTGGCCCCTTGTTCTGGAAAGACTCAGTGAAGCAGTATAGGGCAAAACCAGAACAGGGAATTGGGAAGGGTTGGGTGGAAAAACAGGGGGAGGGCAGGGGGCTGATGGGACTTTCAGGGAGTGGAGGGGTCTAGAAAAGGGGAAATCATTTGAAATGTAAATAAAAAATATATCAAATAAAAAAATGCAAAAAAAGAAAAAAGAAAAAATAAATTAGAGTTGGGGGCTTTCCTTTCTGTCATCCCTGGAGCCATATTGTTTTCTAACTAAAGTTGGGTCAGAAATTCCTAGGCTAGACTGTATTCCAAGAAAACCCACCCTTACATGAATTGAATAAGATCATTGAGATGGTTATTGGGGCTTATGCACCCAAACTTCAGTCATCAATGGATGCGGTCAACATCTTTGGGTTTGAGTCATTCATCAAATGATATTAATTTCTAAAATGCTGGTGTACATTTGCTAGTTTTACTGAGTCAAGGGTTGTGCTGTTCATATGTTATAGCTCGTTGTTCTCTCATTCTAAATGTTCTTTAGCTATTGGAATTTTGGGAAGGAGACATGGTTCTTAGTGTTGCGAAGCGTGTGCCAGCAGGACTTCATGTGTATCATACCCTCGAAGGTAAGATCAATAAAGAACACAGCAACTCATTCTGTGCTTATCTTGGAAGCTTGCCAGTCCTTCTTTGCCTCCTACCTTTTTCTTTTTTAATTACATTTATCTTGGGGGGCAGTATATACGTACACAATGCATGTGTATGTTCATGGAAGCACAGGAGCCTTTGGGGACAACTTACACAAGTGGATTCTTTGCTTCCACCATATGGGATCCAGGATGGAACACAGTGCATCAGACTGTGCATGCATGCAGCAAGTGTCTTCCCGCTGAGCCACCTTGTCAGCCCTTGTATCTTAGCAATCTATCCAATGTATATGTAAAATCTTCTCAATATGGAAGGTTTTACATTTGTTTAAACTAAGACCACCATCCTACCAAAACTTTAAAATGCTTTAGGTATATAAATATAGTTTCACACACACAGTCACCAATAAATAAGCAAAATGGTTTAAAACCATTAAAATCTTATTTATGTGGCCTTACACACTCAACTTCATATTTTGTAGCAGATAAAGACAAATCTTTTGAGAGTTTAAAGGCAACTTACTTCTCTGAAATAATAAGCCAATATAAGAATGGTAGTGTTGTAACATACATGTATTTGTGACAGCTGACAACTGGCAGCAGTTTGGTGTTGAGCTGGGCCATTTGGAGTCTATGGGTAATCTCAGGTGATTTGGGCTTGACTGTTGACCTCTGTGTGCCCTCCTGTCTTGCTGCTGTGCTCACAAAACTGTATAATGGTCCAGATTTTTAAAAATTATAAAATAGTACAACTAATAAAATAATTACTGACTTTTTATGATGTTTCATAATAAGTTCCTTTTCAAAAACACTGGGGAGTTGTGACTATCTGTAGCTTAGCTCTGTTTGTGGTCATGGGGAATAAATTGAATATCTCATCATTCTAGGAGATGAACTGACATTGTGTGAAGCTGAGGTTGCTGATGGAGAAGACATCTTTGTATGGAATGGAGTAGAGGTAAGAAAAAATGGCTGAAGAAATCTTGATGATAATTTAGGATGTTTTACTACTCTGTTGCAGGGCTGGGAATGGTGCCAGGCTGGTAGACTGCTTGCCTAACATATGTGAGGCCTTGAGCCTAGTGCAGTTCCCAGCACTGCATTAAACTAAGTCTGATGGTAGCACACACTTATAATCTCAGCACTCAGAAAGTAGAGACAAGATCAAAAGTCAGTGTCATCCTCTGCTATATAGTAAGGTCAAGGCTAACTCGGGCGACTGGAACCCATGTCTCATTACAAAAAAAAAAAACAAAACAATACAAAACAAAAAAAACCCACGTATTCAGCACACAGTTAGCCATCATAAAATTACTGAGATGAACTGGGTATGGTGGTGCACGTGTATTCCAAGGCACTCAAGTTGAAGGGCAACCTGAACCACATAGTTCCAGGCTAGCCCTAAGATATGTAGAAAAGCTCTGTCTCAGAAACTGAAAGGAGGTGCAAGGAGGGAAGGGGAAGGAAAAGAAAAGGGGAAAGGAAAAAGGAAGGAAAGGAAACTCTGGGATGCTCAGTACCTTTGAGGTCCAGTCAGTGTATTTATTAGATAGGTTAAAGAAATATTTGAATGTCAGGGGAGATTGTGCCATAGGTAAAGTGCTTGAGGATCTGTGTTAAATGCCTGAACCTATGTAAAAAGCCAGGCAGGGTGACATGCTCTTGTAATCCCAGCACTGGGGAAACAGAGACAGACATAAAGTTAGGACAACCAAGATCTTAGCTGCATACATATATTATATACATGTGTGTGTTCATGCACACCTGTATGCACAAATGCACATGCACATAAGTAATGAAGCACCTCCATCTTACTAGACTATCTGTCACATGCTTGATGCAGGATAAGTTAATCATCAATGTCCTTCTTATGGAAATAACTGTACCATAGGCTATGGGGTGTGTGTGCGATAGCCGCAGGGATAGAGAAGGATGTGGCCAGGATTGGTAAAGAAGGAATGACAGGAGTGAATGCTGTCTCAGGACGGATGAGCATCTCAGATGTCCTGTGACCTGTCCTTGGTCCTCTGGTTTCCAGGGGCACATTGCCACCATTTGGCATCTCATACATCTCTACTTTCAAGTCAGAAAAGATGGATAAGAGAAATTTTCAACATAAAATTTAAAGTCGTTCTTAAATACTTAAAAAGGCTGTATGAAAAAACTATTCACAGCCAGGCAGTGGTGGCGCATGCCAGTAATCCCAGCACTCTGGGAGGCAGAGGCAGGCAGAGTTTGGAGTTCAAGGCCAGCCTAGTCTACAGAGTGAGTTCCAGGACAGCCAGTGCTATACAGAGAGAAACCCTGTCTCAAAAAACCAAAAAAAGAAAAAAGAAAAAACTATTCACTTGGAAAAAATGTGGGTTGTGCTACAAGAATAGGTTTTTTCCTGTGATAGGATAATTTTTATTTTACTTTAATTTGGCAAACATAAACTTCACTAGTGGTTATATTGATGTTGTTGCAGGTTGGTGGAGTCCAAATTCAGACTGGTTTTGATTGTGAACCTCTACTATTACACATTCTTCATCTAGAACTAAGTGGTGAAGGCTCAAAGTCTGAGCAGTTGGTGGAGTCGCCACATGTCTTTCCTGCTAATGCAGAAGTGGGCACTGTGTTCACAGCCTTGGGCACCCCAGTAGGTACCATCCTCATGAACAATGTGGAATCTGCAGATGAAGGGTGCTGGACTGCTATTCCCAAAGAAGACATGAAGAAGACATTCAGAGAACAAGGTCTCAGAAATGGAAGCTTAATTTTGGTTCAGGATTCAGACACTGATAACAGGTAACTCATTGAAGAGAGAAATGAAGAGAATGTATTTTGTTGTTTATTCTTTTAAAAAATAATTTGTGTGTGTATGCACACATACATGTAGAAGCCAAAGGACAGTGCTGTGGAGTGTGCCCCTCTTTCCGCCTTCGCATAGTATACTGGCTGGTTTGTGTGTCAACTTGACACAGGCTGGAGTTATCACAGAGAAAGGAGTTTCAGTTGAGGAAGTGCCCCAGCTGTGGGGCATTTTCTCAATTAGTGATCAAGGGTGGGAGGGCCTCTTGTCAGTGGTGCCAGCCCTGGTAGTCTATGAGAGAGCAGGCTGAGCAAGCCAGGGGAAGCAAGCCAGTAAAGAACATCCCTCCATGGCCTCTGCATCAGCTCCTGCTTCCTGACCTGCTTGAGTTCCTTTGGTGATCAACAGCAATGTAGAAAGTATAAGCTGAATAAACCATTTCTTCCCCAACTTGCTTCTTGGTCATGATCTTTGTGCAGGAATAGAAACCCTGACTAAGACACATAGTTTCCAGGGATCAAGGTTGTCAGACTTGCTCCAACATCTCCTGTTGTCCAGTTTTGGGATAAGATCTTGTGTGATCCAGACTGGCCTCAGCCTCTATTTATCGAGGCTGGCCTTAACTCCTGATCCACCTGCCTCTGCATCAGAAGTGCTAGTTGCATCAGGCTTGGCTCTAAAGTGTACAGAGGAATGTTTGTGTTGTATAACTTAGAGAAAAACTGTTATAAATATGTCCTTGACTTGTAGATATAGTCTCAATTAGTTCTCTATAGATAAAATTCTATCAAGTGAATTCTGATTGAGTTATAAAACTAAAAGCTTATTCTCATAAAGAAAAAGAGATTTATAGGACAATTTAGGCTTTCCTTGTGGTATTCTCTATGATTCTTGGGAGAGACTTAGCCTTCCCAATGGGACAATTGCCTGGAGAAATTAACCCTGAACCCTGAACCCTGTAGCCATATCTGAAACTCTGAAGTGCTGTACCTTCTGCTCCTGCTCCTGTGTCCATGCATTTCTGCAGCCTGTGTGAGATGCTGAGAAGCAGAGCCTGTGGGCTTCTGTGGTCCTCCAAGGAGACGTGCTCTTCAGCTGTGCGTCTCTGTCTTGTGTATAGGAGAGTGGATCATGTGCTCTTTATAAAAACAGTCTTCATTTAGTAGAACTTGGGAGATGAAGCAAAAACAGTGGAGATCCCAGCCCTCAGTAGGATGCAGTTTTGGTCACTATTGGAGTCTGGTGGCTTTTCTTTTCTTTTCTTCTAAATTGAAATCGTTGCTTGGAAGGTTTTTATCTTTTTAAGTATACTAATGAGTATCTCTCTGATAAATAGCTGTGTCTTGCTTTCTGCACATGTGTTTGTGATCTCTGTAAGCCTCCTTTGAAAGCTTCCACCTAATGGATGTGGGCATCATCATTTGCCCAGCTACTTCTAAGTGAGGCAGCGGTGTGACCCAGTAGAAGGATGAGGACTCTAGCCAGAGTTCATGACTATCATGGTAGGGAGCATGGTGGCTGACAGGCATGGCACTGAAGCAGAGAGCTTACAACCTTATCCCTAAGTAGGAGGGAGGGAGGGAAGGAAGGAGGGAGAGAAGAAACTGACTGACTGACTGACTGACTGAGACAGGTAATGGTGTGAACTTTTGCAATCTCAATCCTATCCCCAGTGACACACCTCTTTTAGCAAGGCCAAACTTCCTAATCCCTTTCCAAACATTTCCTCCAATGGGAGACCTCTGTACTTCCCAAAAGAGCTTTTGATAGCCCATATATTTCTTTAGTCCATAGGAAGATTTTGTTAGGAGAAGAAACTTTACTTCCAATTGCTACCATAGAAAACAAAAGTCTTGCCAGGCGGTGGTGGCACATGCCTTTAATCCCAGCACTTGGGAGGCAGAGGCAGGCGGATTTCTGAGTTCGGGGCCAGCCTGGTCTACAGAGTGAGTTCCAGGACAGCCAGGGCTATACAGAGAAACCCTGTCTCGGAAAAAAAAAAACAAAAACAAAAAACAAAAAAAAGTCTTCAATGAAATACAAATGTGTGGTGTATATGTGTGGCACTCTTGTGCACTGTCCATCTACACATATGTACACAGATACCCTGTGTTAAATTAAATCCAGACCCCAATGGACAGGCTTTGATGGTCTTCTAAAGACACTAGTGATTCCTGTGTAGGTAGACAACAGGTGACCATTCCTTTCTAGGAGTGACCCTTGAAGCTGGGTATAATGGTACATACATGCCTGTTTGCCCAGCACTTGGGAGATTTAGGCCAGCCTTGGCTACACGATGAGTTGAAAGCCAGTCTGGGCTGTAGAGACCTAGTCTTGCAAAGAAAAAAATCTCCTTGAAGAGAGGCACAAATCTTTTAACTCAGAATTTGGAACCATGTTCTACAGACTGTTCTATATTTGGAAACAGGCTCTATAGACTACTGTTTCACATTGCCTTAAAAACAACTAATGTCCTGGTATCAAGTCAGTAGAGTGTGGTCCCTTCCATTTAGTCACTTTAGGGGACACATGCTGAGTCTGGACAGTGAATACCAAGGAAGAGAGTGTCTTGAAGAGCTCATTCTTTCAATGTTTCCTTCTTTACTTACAGTTTGTTGCCCAAACAAGGGAGATGGACCAACAGCATGAATGAGCTCAACTGGCTCGAAGTGAAAAATTTCTGCCAGTCAGAATCTGAAGAGAAGCAGGTTCAGATAGCTGTGAGCATGCACACAGTGAGTAGACTGCCATTAACCTGGCTGGTAATGTCTGGCAGACTCTGTTCAAAACAGTCCTTCAGAACAACTGTGCCAACAGATATGGTCTAAAGTCTGATTACTTTTATTACTGCCTATTTACTTACATCAACCTGTGGCTTGCTTCAAAGCAGTCTGTGCTCTGCTTCTAAACTAAGCCTAGAAGCTCAGAACTAGAATGTGGGACTCAACTGGGTGTTCCTGGAGTCCTCTAGATTGGATAAGCATGGAGAACTGTTGCCAAGGCTCTACTCTGCACTGTTTAAAGCACATGTGTGTATTTGTCATTTTAGTTTTTGTGTTGCCAAGTTTTCATTTTTATCCTTAACTACTCTTTATAATAAATACAGTGTCCTGTGTAAAACCAACTACCCTTAGAAAGTATTCCTCTAGCTGTGTGTGAAGGCAGTGATTCTGGTTTTGTTAAAAATAATCTCTGGTTACATACATATGTTCGTTTGTTTGCTCATCCATTTTGGAGGGGCAGGTTGAGCCAAGGTCTCTATCTAGTCCTAGCTGTCCTGGACTGTCCAAAGGGCCTCTGTCTCCTGAGTGCTAAGAGTAAAGGGATGCGTCACCACACCTGACAAGGAAACCTCTTCGGTTCTTAACTTATTTACTTTACCTCCCACTCACTGCCCTCCTCCCATCACCCTCTTCCAGCCCTTCCCCTCCCCTTCCTCTCTGAGTGGGCGGAGGCTCCCCTGGGTATCCCTCCACCCTGGCACTTCAAAGAAACATTTTATATTTACTTGTTACTTGCATATTAATGATTTTTCTATACCAAAGAAATAGAAACTCAATAAGATGTTTTATATCATTTTATAATTTCTTTTAAACTATTTTTCATTACATTTATTTGTGGGGACAGGCATGCATATGGAAGCCAGAGTTCATTCTCTCTCTTCTCTATTCAGAGTCCAAGGATCAAACTCAGGCCATTAGACTTGGCAGCCATCCTGCCAATCCTTGGCATTGTAATTTCTTAAGGTGTGTGCCGTTTGTTAGTATTCTTAGAAAGACAGTCTAGGAGCAGTGCCCACTAGTACCTGATCCTATGTCAAAAGTATTGGTGAAGTCCCTTGTCCTTTGAGGCTGCTGCTGCTGCTGCTGCTGCTTGGCACTTTGTGGGTTCTGGTAGAGGGGCAAGTATATGATTCTGACATCACTTTTACCTGTAAGTTTTACCAGCATTTGATACTCTAGAGAATATTAGCCTAAAGTGGGGGAAAAAAAATGACAGCCATAGTCATCTTGGATTGCTGTTACACATTTTTGTACTCTGTTCCGGGGTCCCAGATCCATTGTCCCCATGTGAAGAATGGGCCTGGCCACTGTTTCTTTCCTTGACTTTAATCAGGTGAGTAGTTGTCAGTTTATTGCTTTCCAGTGAGAATTATTTCTTTCATCTTTGTTGGCATCCTTTTATACCAGTTAAAATCAGTTTGGTAAAACTTTAACTATTAGGATCTATTCTGAGCTTTTGCTTTCAATCTTACAGAATAATGTCAGGGATGGCTAAAAACTCTGTAGACAAAACAAATGTCAGGTGATATCTCAAATATCCTCTGTATAAACACTGATAATCTTCATTTTCATCTCCATCTATTCAACCTATACACAGTCATTAGTTTATTTCTCTATTTTAGGTGGTGTTTGATATTCGAATTAAAGCCATAAAGGAATTAAAATTAATGAAGGAACTAGGTAATCATTTCCATTTGCTTTTTGGTTTTTATCTTAATTTAACTTTGTTCTTTTATTTAAAAAAATATGGAAGAGTACAAAAATAATTTAAGGAAATCTTTCATACCTACCACCCAAAATGGACAAATGTTAATATTTGTTTCATGTGTTTGTTTTTGGAACATAAAAACAGTTCTCTGTGTCTTTCTCAGACCTAGTCTTCCTTTCTCCTCAAGGCAGTGAGATATCTGACTGAGCTATGTTCATGATGTACTATATGTTATATGATTACGTATATTTGTATGTTTTTTTTTTATAAACTTCATAGTGGGAAGTCTACACATTTATGGCTCATTCATGGCTTCATTGAGATGTAAGTTAGGTATCATAAAGTGACTCATCCTGAGTGTGGAAATTAGTGACAATCAGGAACATATAGATATAGAACACCACAGTCCGGTTTCAGAGTGCTCTCATCACTCCAGAGACATCCATGGCCTCTGCCAGCTCGTTTTCCGGACATTTCCTATAAATGGAGCCGTGGGGTTCATAGACTTTTGTGTTGGGCTTCTTCTTGCTTGGCACACTAGTCTTTGCACTCCATCCACCATTTAGAACTTTCCAAGAGTTTAATCCCTTTTTGTGGTGGCTTCCATTCAGTTGTAAGGATGTTTACACTTCATTGGCCTTTGTGGGATGATGCTGCTATACATACTTCCATGTGACAAGTGCTTCAAGGGCTCTCAGTTAGACTTAAAGCATTACAATACTGGGCCATTTGTCACATTTACGTTTAGTATTAGAAACCTCCATACAGTTTCTGAAGGCTGAAGCATTTACCATCTCCGAGTCCTTGTTAATGTTTGTTATTGCCCCTTTCCATTGCCAGTGAATGTAAATGGAATGCAAGAATGCAACATGAATCTGAAGGACTTTGCCAATAGCAAAAACAAAATGGACATCAAGATGAGAAACCCATATTTATTTATCTGGGGTTATTTGTTTTGTTTTGGATATAAGGTCTCACTATATAACTCAGGCCTGCCTGGAACTCAAATCCTCCTGCCTTAACCTCCTATGTGTTAGAATTTCAAGTGTTTACTTTGATGCATTTACCAGAAAACAAAAATATCATTATGTATTAGACATGTATTTGGAAAAATATGTGCAGGATCTGTATACTAGAAACTAGAAATCATGCAGAACGAAACTAAAGAACAACACATGCATAGAGGGAACAGGAGGCCATGTTCACAGATCAGAAGACACAATATTGCTAGGAGCTTATCTCCTTAGATTCAGTGTGTGTTCTCATTCAAAACACTAGCAGTTTAACTTTTTAGAAGATGATGCCATTCTGAAATTTGCATGGCAATACAAAGAATTTAAAGTAGAAGCAGGTGGATCTTTGTGAGAGCATGATCAGCCTGGTCTACATAAAGCAGGTTCCAAGCCTTCCAGGCTTAGGTAGTAAGCCCTTGTCTCAAAAACAGCAGTAACAACAAAAGCCCGAAAGTAGCCATAACAGCTTTGAAGGAATTCTGCGGGGTGTGGCCAAGACTCTTCCGTCAGATCTTTGGCATCTAGGAAGATGTATAGAGCATATAGATGTGTACAGTGGACAAAGAAGAGGTTTTTGTACCTTTAAGGCAGTATTTCAAGAAGAAGCCAGCATACTATAGACAGTTCTGAATCATTGGCTTCCATATGTGCAAAAATGAATTTCATTCTTACCTTCCATCTTGTAAAATATTAACTTTAAATCAATATAAAATTAAACACTAAAACTAAAAAGAATAAAATTTCTTGAAGAAAACATGCAGGAAAATCTTGATGACTTTACTATGTGGAAAAGATTTTTTAAGCACACTCAAACCATGAAAGAATATAAAGAAAAAATATAAATTACCCAAAATAGCTATAAGAAGTTCTCTTCAAAGGACATTTGAAAAAGCAAGCTATGAACTAAGAGAAAAACTTAGAAAATGCACATTTATACTTGGATACATAATTTATTAAAGGTACTTATAACCCAATCCAAAGATATCTCAGCCCAAGCTGAGAAACCTGCCTGTGAGGGAAGCCAGCAGAGGAAAGTCACAACACCTCTGTCATACAGGTAATAGCCAGTCCCAGTAAGACCAGATGTAGAGCGCCTGTGTGCAGGGAGTGTAAGTGCTGTGTTCTCTTTGGAAAACTTAGGGTTGGTTTTGCTTGGTTTGTTTTTGTTGTTTGGTTTTTTTCTTATTTTTTATAAATGCACACATTTATGTACCAATTCTATTTCTAGATATTTACTGGAGAAAAGGTAAAAGATACTACCTTATAAAAACATAAATGTTCATAACCCCAAACTGGAAACAGCCCGCATGTCTGTGAGCACGTGAGTGATTAAACAGACTCCAGCCACCGTCAGTGGGCACTGTGGGCTGTAGAGTGGACTCTCCACACGGCATGCGTGGCTCTCAGAAGTCCGTGCCAAATGAAAGGAACTAGACACTAACAAGTGTAAAGCAATGCTTCTACACAGGAGGTATTTGAGGAAACACAAGTTTAGGCTGCAGTCACAGAAAGCGGATGAGGGTCAGGTATAGGGCTGGCTGCAGAGTACGCGACAGGGGCTTCGGGCCTGATGGTTTGGCGTGTGTGACTGCTTGTATGTTTATCAAGGTCTTCAGCTTGTTCTCCTAGACTGGACTACAAAGTGGGAGTCAGTACTGTGCCCAGGAACTGCTTTCCTCATCCTGACATTTTTCTTCCCTCCGCATTATGTCTCATGCAGCCAGGGATCCTATCCACTTCCATGAGCTAGAGTCTGCCCCCGTCAGAGCTCTCTCTGCTTCTCCACTACCTTGCCTAACTCTGAAACTAACTTCTGTGGGACCTGCAGTCTGTGACTTTCTTGCCACCGTCCTGCTGAGTCACAGCAGACTGTGAAGCTGCCTTTGGGAGCCCCTCGCACAAGCCCTTGTCTGCCTGGAGACGGTCCGTGCTCCGATCTCTGGACTGTCTTGCCTTTGCACTTTTATCTCCTACCTTAAGGTGTTCATTTGTTCCTAACCTAAATATTCTCTTTTATTTCTGACCATGCAGCCTCAGGCTTTTGGCTCTACTCCTAACACTCTGTCCTTTTGCATTTATAGCTGCAACTGCTCTTTTTTTTAATTTAAATAAAAAATTTTTTATTGAATATATTCTTCATTTACATTTCAAATGCTAAAACCTTTCCCAGTTTCCCCCCTCCCCAAAAACCCCCACCCCTCTTCCCACCCCGTCTCCAAGTATATGCCCCTCCACCCAGGACTCCCAGGGACTAAACCATCAGTCAAGGGGTACACATGGTTCCAACTGCTCTTTTTGTTTGCACCATAACCATTCATTTCTCCCTTTAGACGAGGCTGTGTAAGGGCAGAGTCCATGGCTGTCATGCTCGATGGCCATCCTGGCTGATATGACGGTTTGTTCTGCTGTCACCTTGCCTCACCCTTGAATTTCTGTGTTCAGGAGACCCTCTTGCACTAGGCCATGTAGCTTGAACTACAGGCATACAGTACCATACTCAGCTAGGACTGAAAAAAATGACTGTGAAGCACCGTACTTAAAATCTACTTTTTTTGCTAGGTGGTTTAATCCCAGCACTTGGGAGGCAGAGGCAGGCGGATTTCTGAGTTCGAGGCCAGCCTGGTCTACAGAGAAACCAGGACAGCCAGGGCTATACAGAGAAACCCTGTCTCGAAAAAGCCAATAAATAAATGAATAAATGAATGAATAAATAAAATTCACTTTTTTAAATTAGGAAAATACTTTTATCTACTTCTTTAATAAGAAATGTATGCAAGCTTTATAACAACACAGTACTTGAGACGGAATTCTGGAGTCTTAGGAAGAAAGTCTGTCCCACTCTATTAAACTTAGACTGTTTTAAGCTTGTTCATTATTGCCCATTCAGAAGTCTCAACACTCCTTCCTTCCAAGTTCATGCTTTGCATGGTAAGAATTCTATTTGGACTGAAAACTTAGTGTGCTCCTTCCCAAGAACAGGAGTTTGCATCCTCAACAGTGCATGGTGGCCTCTTCTAGTTGCTAAGTATGTTGAAATGCAGGTGGTCTGCTTTGCACACTTTGAGTTTGCTTGAATATCAGTTCAGTTTCCGTGAGTACTTGACTAAAGCCTGTCCACTGTCACTATCTCTGCAGTCACAGATCAGACCAATCATTTCCCTTCTTTCAAGTTCTGTGGTAACTGGCTAGTGTATGTCTCATGCATATCTGCACACAGACAGTCAAGTGTGTAGTTCTGCTCCCTTTCTCACAGTCACCTGACATTGCACATGACTAGATCATGAAAGAAAGCACCCAAAGAAACAGAAGTCACAATAGAGAAGCAGCCACTGTCCACAGGAATGGTAACATAGCTATCACTCAAGAGGCTCCAGACATGCAGCTAAGGAATTTGCAAAAGGCAAACTTAGTGACTTAGTGAGGATGATGACAAAAAATGCAAACATCCCAGGAAAAATGATGCTGGAGAGAGACTTCACATTGAACAAGCTCCCAGGGGTGTTTTCCGACATTTCATGCAGAAACAGTCTTGGGAGCTGAACTCATATTAGAAGTACAAGAACTTACCAAGGGGCAGGAACTCTTATGCCCCATCACCAGCTGCCCCACAAGGGGAAGACAACTCTTGTTCACAGTCTGGATCTGGTCCCTGCTTTATGTTTTGATGATTGGGTCTCACTGTTTAGCCCTGGCTGGCCTGGGCTAATTCACTATGTAGACCAGGCTGGCATCAGCAGCCCTCCTGCTTCTTTCTCCAAAATGCTTGTAGTAGGGTTCATAGACAGCATCACACCTGCTTTTGACCAGTGTCCTGCGAGTCAGAAATGGTCATCTCTGGTTCTAGTGTTTTAAATGCATGTATACGTGTTTATTTTACTTTTTTCCTGAACCATGTGTAATCTTACAATTTTTAATGTTTGGAGGAAAATGTGCTACAGTCATTGGCTAGTTATACTTTCCCACTGAACCATTTCAGCTATTTATATAATATTGCATGACTGCAAAGTGAAGGTTATCCACATTTGAGGTTGTTTGGGGGGTTTTTGGATTTTTGATTGTTGGAATATTCTGTTTTGTTTTGTTTTGTTTTGTTTTTGAGAAAGCATCTCATTGTGTAATTGAAGCTGGCTCTGAATCTGTGACTCTTCTTGCCTGGCTTCCTAAGCTGGAGCACTGAGTACAGAGCACAGAGCCACTGTGTTCATCTGGAGCTTTGCTTTAGGGGGGTGGAGGTTAGCCTGTTGTACTTGCTGTAGTTAACACAGTAGAGCATTACTGTAGAGCTCTGTGCCTAGGAGTTAACCACCTTCTTTTCATTCACAGCTGAGAACAGCTGTTTGAGACCCATTGATAGAAACGGGAAGCTTCTTTGTCCAGGTAAATCTTGGCAGCAGGTTCTCACTCAGAACACCTGTACGGTAAATAGTGGTTTCCATATCTCAAATTCCTAAGTTACCTTCAGGAAACTGACTTCCGGATGTATTTCTATCCAAATATCTTATTCCTTACAGAAAGACTTATACCATCTCTGTTTTCTTAAAAGCTCTTTCTGATGCCTCAGTCCTTGTTGTGGTCATGGTCTACAGTCTTTGTAGTTTGACCTCTAAGGTCTCTCTGCCTGTTCATTTCATTGGGACACCTTTATAAATAGAGTCTTTGCTTCCCACTTTTCCAACACCTCTTGAGATCAGCCCTGTCTACATCCCAGATGAGTCGAATGGCCAATGCTACTTACTGTCACAACTTTAAATGTGCAGGAAGCAAGTCCACCGTGCAGATGTTTTAATTTGTGTAAACAAGTCTCTGGCCATGTAATGTTTATTAACTATGAATCATGTTTTTCAGCATTGTGGTGCAAGGTAATGAGAGAACTGTAAGACTGTGAGAATTAAACATAACCACGGTGCATGTGCTACTTAACATGAAGCACAGCTCACCTTTTTCTCTTAATATTCTTTCTTTAGAGTGTGTATAAACATCTAGTAATAGTGTGGTGGTGCTGGGTGGAATTCAGGGCTTTGCTCAGGATAAGCACAGACTTTCCTTCTGAGCCAGCCTCGATCCTCTTGGTTCAAGAAAATAATGTCACTTTACTAAAGAAAGGTAGGAATTCAAAATATACATTTAGTTATCAAATTTCCTCATAGTACCAGATACTAGCACTTTGGAGGAAGCAGAGGTGAAGATGGGAAGCTCCGTGGGACTGTGTCTGGGAAAACCACCAACCTCCTCTCAGGTACAGTACCGCCCAGCAGTACAGAGTTGGCCCTTCCCAACCAAAATGTCTATATTTTGTAACTGATATATTTAATTCTCCAGTAATAGATTTTCTATAAAAAAGTTTCTTTAAATTTCTTTAAATTCTTATACTGTTAATACTGTTGAAACCAAAACCATTCCAACACATATTTCTGAGGTCCGTTTTGTAGTTGAGAAGATTTTGTAAAGTTGAGGGGCCACTAGTTTGAACCAGTATCTGTTATAAACTATAAATACTGACTGGGCGTAAGTGAGTCTTTCAGGGATGTAGAAGCTTCCCTCGCTCTCATCCTCCTCAGCATCACCTTCTGTATAAAATACCACAAAACGACCCTTGCCAGAGTCTTCCTAGAAGTGAAATGTCATTAGCATAGCTCCATTCCTGCCTTATGCATGGCAGTCTGGGCTTTGGTCCTGGTCCCCTGACTCCTAGATCTTATTACTTCCCCAGCCACTGTCCTTCAGTGGCTGCTGCGGCAAGTGAGGGGGAGTTAGACTGGTAGCTAGAACTGCTCAAAAGAGCCTAACTGATGAGGAAGCCCCTGTTTCTTCCTATAGGGCCTTGGGGACTGTAGTGTACGGAATAAAACTAAATGTCTCAGAACCACAGACTGCAGATTCCTGTGGAGCGACTGAATCAAAAGTGGGAACACGGGTAAATGGTATAAAAATTTTTCAGAGTCCAGTTCTTATGAGTAGCGTTTTACTTTTGCTTTCAGGAAGTGAGAGTGCCATTTAAATGATAATGCAGAATTACTCAATACCATCTTGTTTTCACAAATTCGCTCTTTGTTTTGCCTTCCTTCCTGCATCATGTTTCAATTCTGGGTAAGCCCAGAGTCTTCAGAATGCTGGGCCAGCACTGTGCTCCCAGCTCTGGGCTCTTTATGTCTGAGTTCTCTGTGCGCCTGGGGCTCTCTCTACCTTTTTATGAGTTCTCTATGGGCCTGGAGCTCTACTTTCTTAGGGTATTTCAGCTCTACTTTCTTAGGGTATTTATGTTCATATTTCTGTCTTGCTCATAGCTGTTCCTGTTTTTTGCTCTGGAAACTGACATTCACCCTGGGGCAGAGATGGAAGTCATAGTAGAAGAAACACTCTCAGTGAGAGATGTAAGTAATTACTTTGGGTTTGGGGCCCATGGTATCCTGTGTCAGGATTTGGAAGTTATAAGATGAGGGCTAACACAGTACATGCTTTCAGAAATTGTTTGTGCTCATTAAAAGGAAATTCAGAAGACAGTTGTGCCAACAGAGACATTTAAATAAGATTGTTCTTGTTACTTTTTACTTTTCTGATGATCAGTAATACTACAGAAATGTGAGCTATGCAGACAGGGTGGCACACACCCATAATCCAGCGCTTGAAAGGTGAACATAGAAGTATCAGGAGTTCAAGGTCATCTTCATCTGTCTAGTACTTCAAGGCTAGCCCGAGTGACAGAAACCCTGTTTCTAAATAAGAAATGAGGAATATACTGTAATCCTTCATTATCTCTTATCCCACTACTACTAACCTTTTGATGTATTTCCTACTTAATATACATGTAAAATCACACAGGGTTGAAGGGTTTTATGTGTTTATGTGTATTGAGAAAAATAAATGAAGAATTGTGTTGGTATCACTAAGAGCTGGGATTTTCAGTAAGCCTGCACTCCTGTATTTGAATTAGAAGACTCTGAATGAAATGCATCTACTTTCTCTTAAAATCTGTCTGCTTTCTTGCTTTATCCACTGCCACAGTTTACAGTCCCTGAGCACCTTAGTAGCAGGAAACAGCCCTGGCACCAGAGGATAGCTGCTAGTCTTAGCTATTTGATTCTAGACGGAGGAACCCGGGCATCCTGGAGTAAATGCTGGTACTCTGTCTAGGTCAGAAAACTGTGGATGACAAGCTACAGCATGTCATCACAAAAGACAGTGAAGCTCCCTGTAGAGCCTGAGGTCCACTTGTCAACATGGGACGGTTGAACTTCAGGGAGAATGACAAGCCTGTGTAAGGAAAAAAAAGTTTAAAAATCAGAAAGGGGTTTGAAGGGGAAAATAAATGAAAGGAGGCGTGCTTTAATGCTGGTACTCAGAAGGCTGAAGCAGGAGCATTATATGTTTGTGGCAGCCTGAGCTACACAGTGAGTGCCAGGCTAGGCAGGGCTACATACATAGAACTCGTTACCTCAGTGATCATGGAGTCCATGTACACGCCCTCATTCTCGTGCTCACATACTGCAAGAAAACACTGGTCACCTTGTGTGTACTAGATGCTAGGGACCAAAAAGTTAGACATGTTTCGCTTCCCTTCTCAAACTAGACCTCAGGTCTCTGATAGGTAATGAGAAGCTGGTTTTTCCTTCTCTTTGCTCTTAGGTACGTAGTATCACTCAAACTTTCTTCTTTAAGATGAGTTTGGTTTAGGAATGTTTTTCCTCAGGAAGTGAATGTTGTGAATTATGCTTTTGTCTCTTTAATCTTTGTCATGTGTTGTCTGATGTTCTGCATTGTGCTGTGAGGTCAGGGCTTCCTTCCATAGTTCTTTCCTGAGAGTTGTGTGGAGTATTTTCTGGGTCTTAATTCAGGCTGGCTTCTCTTTGTAGGATTCCTAAGTGTATCCAGTACTCAGTCATGCATGCTCTGCTTGTCCTCTTAATAAGTGAATTAAATATTTCTGGCTTTGTCTTGGTCTGTATTTAACCCTTAAGTGGCTGTAATTACTGTCGTGCCACCCACCATGCCTAGTACTGTGAACAGTCCTGGCTGAAAGTGACAGAAACTGTTTCCACACCTGGCTTGCCCTTCTTAGCTCCTAGAAGAGAGCTAGCTGTGAATCATCGAGACTGTGCATGTGTTTATCCATGAACAGTGAAGCAGAGTCAGATTTCAGTTAGTCCAGGTTCACAGTCTGGATTCCTCCTATGGAGATCAGAAACAGAAAACTAACATTGAACACATTTTTTTTTTTTTACAGTGTTTAAAGATAATGCTGCAGAAGTCAGGTCAGCAGGGTAAGTTGTTTACTGTGATAATGAACCCTATTCCTGTCCTTTAAAGCAGTTACCTAGAGTCTCTGCGAAAGAGTCTCAACTGGCTTCTTTCTGTGAGAGCTGTGGGGAAATATAGCTTAAATTTTGTGCGTACATAACAAATTCTCCTAGTTCTTATTCGCAGATTAAAAGTAATGGCAGATTACTGCTAAGTAAAGACAACCAATGTTGGGTCTGGTGCAGGTTTAACCCAGAGAAAGCTAAAGTTTCTACTACCTGGGACTGTTCAGGTCTTTTACTGATTTCCAAAAAAAAATCACAATATCCAAAATTTAATTGCACATGTTTTTTTTTCTTATGTTGTAGATTAGAAAATACAAATGAAGAAGATAATAAGTTGAGAATAATGGAAAGTGCTTTGCATGCAGAACCACTTCAGTCAGCTTGGCGGGGTGCCCTAGTGCCTGCTGCAGGGCTCTGCTCTTCCCAAGCTTCTTTATAGGCAAAGGCCCTGGCCCTCTCAGGGAGGGAAGTTATATCCTGTCAGTGGGCGGCATTCCTGCAGTGCACATGCAGTACCTCGTTTGTCCTGTAGCAGCCTGACAGCCCTCAACCGAGCCCCAGTTCCTATGAGGAAGCAGAGGCTTCCAGAATCTAGAAGGCGTGCCCAGACTTCCAGTGGGCAGTATTTCTCTGCTTTACACTGTGCAGTTCAGTGTAAAGATGATATTCGCTTGTAACTCATTAATCATTTTTAAAAATATATACTTAGATTATAAGGGCCCAATGTGCTGTCCCATCCCTATAATCCCAGCATTTGGAGGGAGAGGCAGGAAGATCAAAAGTTGTTGGCCCCTGGGCATGAAGACACACCATTAGCCCCAGCACTATATCAGCTTGTCTTAGACGGGCTTTCTGTTGCTGCAAAGAAAACATGACAACCAAAAAACAAGTTGGGGAGGAAAGGGTTTGTTTGGCTTGTACTTCCACCTTGTAGTCAGTCATTGGAGAAAGTCAGGACAGGAGCTCACACAGGCAGGCCCCTGGAGGCAGGGGCTGATGCAAGGGCAGTAGAGGGCCGCTGTTGACTGGCTGGCTCTGTCTGTGGCTTGCACAAACTGCTTTCTTACAAAACCTAGGATGCCAGCCCTGGGATGGCACCAGAGAAGCAGAAGCAGGAAGATCTCTTTAAATTCCAGACCAACCTGATCTACGTAGTGAGTTCCAGGACAGCCAGGGCTATGTGGAGACTCTGTCTCAGAAAACAAGCAAAGTTTCAGGCCAGACTGGCAGCACAGCAATGTCCTATCTCAGAACAACAACAACAAAACAAGAGCTGGTAGTGTGTGTCAGCAGCAAAGTACTTTCCCAGTACGTGCAAAGCCCTTGATTTCTTCTTCTGCTTCCTCCTGCACCACTAACCCCTTAAAAAAAAGGAAGAAGGAAGATAGTTGACAAATCTTAATATGTTTAAACCAAAACTAACCAGGTTCTTAGAAAGAAGGGTACTGTGGAGAATCAAAATTGAAAACTTTATTTACCTGAAGGTAAATATAAGAAGTCAGTATACCTTTCCTGTTAGGTATATTTATCAACATTGTTATTCTTTTAATAACCAGGTTTTTAAACTTGCCCCATTCAACATTTTTCGCCCAACACACACACACAAAAAACCCAACATTTTTTAAAAGTACCTTTCATTTTACCAGGGTAGTCAGTCTACTGAAAAACAGGACTCTAATCAAACTCTAGTCAAAATGTATTTAATTCACACTCATTTCATGAACACGGTACTCAGGAAGTACTGTCTATTTTTGTTAGATTAACTGCTAAGTTTCCTTGTATACCTGAGAAATTTCTCAGGTGCTGTACCAAAATCAAATTCAGTTTCCTAGGGCTATCAGAAGAGAGTCTATACTTAGAAGTGTGCGTGTATGTGTGTGTGTGAGTGTGTGAATGTGCGTGTGCATGTGCGTGTGTGTGTGTGTGTGTGTGTGTGTGTGTGTGTATTATATGTAATCTAGTATACGTATTACAAAGCTACGGAGTAAACACTGTATGTAGGACAGCAGCAAGAACACCGTGGTTGCATGTTCTTTTCTTTTGTGCTTAGCTGGGCTATGTGTGTGGACTCGGAGCTTGCTCCTAACAGGTAAGTGCTGCTCCTGGGCTGTATCCCCAGTGAGGATGTGGGTTTGAGTCACAAGTTCTTGCTGGGAGAAAAGCAAGCTAAACAAATTGAAGGACCAACTTAATGTTTTTCATATTGTGGAAGACATAATTTTTCAAACAAAAAATGACTGTCTGCTATTGGATAGAGCCTCATTTGATACCTGTTGTCTCTAGAAGATCCTAACAGACTCTTACAGTGTCTACTGTAATGTTTCTCATTTTGCTATTAATTCCTTCCTAGGAGAGATGTGGCACTTAAGGAAAATGGATTGGTGCTATGAAGCTGGTGAGCCTTTATGTGAAGAGGTAAGCGCCTTTCTCTATGTTTTTCAAATATTTTTTTCTTACTATATTGTGTGTGTGCTGGGGAGGGGAATGTGCCACATGTGCCCAGCAGGCATGTGATGTTTAAAGGATAACTTCATGCAGTCAGTTCTCTCATTCTGCCTTTATGTTGTAGGACCAAGTTCTCCTGGCTTGGTGGCAAGCTACCCTACCCACTGAGCCAACTTGCCAGCCCATCTCTTCTACATTTTGCTCTTAAAAATGGTTAAGCTTATGAGCCAGGCGGTAGTGGCACACACCTGTAATCCCAGCACTCTGGGAGGCAGAGGCAGACGGATTTCTGAGTTCGAGGCCAGCCTGGTCTATAGAGTGAGTTCCAGGACACCCAGGGCTATACAAAGAAACCCTGTCTCAAAACAAATCCAAAAAGCAAAAAAAACAAAAAAACAAAAAAAAAAATGGTTAAGCTTATTTCATAGTTTCATACACAATTCTCTCTTTCCATTATAGGAGCAATTCTAAAATAAAGAAAAAAAGTTTTATTCTTTCTTAGCATACAAAAAAAAAAAGACTTTATAAATGTGTCTATTTGTGTTCCCTTTCCCCACTGGTTTCTGGTAAATGGCGGGTGTGGGCTAGGAGGACCATTCTGACATGAGTGGTAAGGCCATGGTGAGCAGCAGGCAGGCTTGAGTAGTGTGTCAGCGAGCGGAGAATTTCAGCGAGCAGATGGCGTGAGCGTGCTAGAAAGCTTCGAAGGCATTCGAACTCCAACCCCCAAGTACTTTGATCCCAGAATTTCTCTGTAAGTAAATATCACATGGTCCAGAAGCAGGAAAGAGTCTGTAGGCAGCTGGAAACCATGGAGTCTACTAGTTGGTCTTCAGTGCCTCAGACCTCCTTATCTACACTCACTCTTTTTTTTATTTTTTTTATTTTTTTTATTCGTTATAATTTATTTACATTTCAAATGATTTCCCCTTTTCTAGCCCCCCCCCCACTCCCCAAAAGTCTCGTAAGCCCCCTTCTCTTCCCCTGTCCTCCCTCCCACCCCTTCCCAGTTCCCCGTTCTGGTTTTGCCGAATACTGTTTCACTGAGTCTTTCCAGAACCAGGGACCACTCCTCCTTTCTTCTTGTATCTCATTTGATGTGTGGATTATGTTTTCGGTATTCCAGTTTTCTAGGTTAATAACCACTTATTAGTGAGTGCATACCATGATTCGCCTTTTGAGTCTGGGTTACCTCACTTAGTATGATGTTCTCTAGCTCCATCCATTTGCCTAAGAATTTCATGAATTCATTGTTTCTAATGGCTGAATAGTACTCCATTGTGTAGATATACCACATTTTTTGCATCCACTCTTCTGTTGAGGGATACCTGGGTTCTTTCCAGCATCTGGCAATTATAAATAGGGCTGCTATGAACATAGTAGAGCATGTATCCTTATTACATGGTGGGGACAAAGAAGAGTTAACACCAATACTCTTCAAACTAGTCCACAAAATAGAAACAGAAGGAACACTACCCAATTCCTTCTACAAAGCCACAATTATGCTGATACCAAAGCCACACAAAGATCCAACAAAGAAAGAGAACTTCAGACCAATTTCCCTTATGAACATCGATGCAAAAATACTCAATAAAATTCTTGCCAACCGAATCCAAGAACACATCAAAACGATCATCCACCATGATCAAGTAGGCTTTATTCCGGGAATGCAGGGTTGGTTCAATATACGGAAATCCATCAATACAATCCACTACATAAACAAACTCAAAGAACAAAACCACATGGTCATTTCATTGGATGCTGAAAAAGCATTTGACAAAATTCAGCATCCTTTCATGCTTAAAGTCTTGGAGAGAACAGGAATTCAAGGCCCATACCTAAACATAGTAAAAGCAATATACAGCAAACCGGTAGCCAGCATCAAACTAAATGGAGAGAAACTTGAAGCAATCCCACTGAAATCAGGGACCAGACAAGGCTGCCCCCTTTCTCCTTATCTTTTCAATATTGTACTTGAGGTACTAGCTCGGGCAATTCGACAACATAAGGAGATCAAAGGGATACAAATTGGAAAGGAAGAAGTCAAACTATCATTATTTGCAGACGACATGATAGTCTACCTAAGTGACCCAAAAAACTCCACTAGAGAGCTCCTACAGCTGATAAACAACTTCAGGAAAGTGGCAGGTTATAAAATCAACTCAAGCAAATCAGTGGCCTTCCTATACTCAAAGGATAAGCAGGCTGAGAAAGAAATTAGGGAAATAACCCCCTTCACAATAGCCACAAACAGTATAAAGTATCTTGGGGTGACTCTTACCAAACAAGTGAAAGATCTGTATGACAAGAACTTCAAGACTCTGAAGAAGGAGATGGAAGAAGACCTCAAAAAATGGGAAAACCTCCCATGCTCATGGATCGGTAGAATCAATATAGTTAAAATGGCCATTTTGCCAAAAGCAATATACAGATTCAATGCAATACCCATCAAAATCCCAACTCAATTCTTCACAGAGTTAGAAAGAGCGATTATCAAATTCATCTGGAACAACAAAAAACCCAGGATAGCTAAAACTATTCTCAGCAACAAAAGAAAATCTGGGGGAATCAGTATCCCTGACCTCAAGCAATACTACAGAGCAATAGTGTTAAAAACTGCATGGTATTGGTACAGTGACAGGCAGGAGGATCAATGGAACAGGATTGAAGATCCAGAAATGAACCCACACACCTATGGCCACCTGATCCTCGACAAAGAGGCTGAAAACATCCAATGGAAAAAAGATAGCCTTTTCAACAAATGGTGCTGGTTCAACTGGAGGTCAGCATGCAGAAGAATGCGAATTGATTTATCCTTGTCTCCTTGTACTAAGCTCAAATCCAAATGGATCAAGGACCTCCACATAAAGCCAGACACTCTGAAGCTAATAGAAAAGAAACTGGGGAAGACCCTTGAGGACATCGGTACAGGGAGAAAGTTCCTGAACAGAACACCAATAGCGTATGCTCTAAGAGCAAGAATTGACAAATGGGACCTCATAAGGTTACAGAGTTTCTGTAAGGCAAAGGACACCATCAAGAGGACAGATAGGCAACCAACAAATTGGGAAAAGATCTTCACCAATCCTACATCAGATAGAGGGCTAATATCCAATATATACAAAGAACTCAAGAAATTAGACTCCAGAAAACCGAACAACCCTATTAAAAAATGGGGTACAGAGTTAAACAAAGAATTCTCACCTGAAGAACTTCGGATGGGGGAGAAGCATCTTAAAAAATGCTCAACTTCATTAGTCATTAGGGAAATGCAAATCAAAACAACCCTAAGATTTCATCTTACACCAGTCAGAATGGTTAAGATTAAAAATTCAGGAGACAGCAGGTGTTGGAGAGGGTGTGGAGAAAGGGGAACACTCCTTCACTGCTGGTGGGGTTGCAAATTGGTACAACCACTCTGGAAATCAGTCTGGTTTCCTCCGAAAACTGGGCACCTCACTTCCAGAAGATCCTGCTATACCACTCCTGGGCATATACCCAGAGGATTCCCCACCATCTACACTCACTCTTAGCAGGTGGCCAAAAGAAGCTCTGGCCTCTTAGCTGTGCTCAGCACTATGCCCCTCCCACCTTCCTGCTGTCTGTCTAGGAGTCAGCAGTGGTTTACATTTTTAAACAGGCACAACAGGGCTTCCACTGGGACACCAGTAAAGTCCACGGAGCACCCTTGAGTCTTGGTAGGGTTGGGAATAAGAAGCAGGTGTCAGAGAATCCTGAGGTGTTAAAATTAGGTAGCCTCTTCATTGTCTGCAGGTCTGAGTTCCATCCTGCCGTTGGGGTGTGTAAATACCACTCACTTGAGCAGACAAAATAGGAGGGCACTCGGGGGGTGGCAGAAGGCAGCTTTAAATGGGAGCCCAACACAGGGGTAAAATTCCTCAACAGAACACCAATAGCTTATGCTCTAAGATCAAGAATTAACAAATGGGACCTCATAAAATTACAAAGTTTCTGTAAGGCAAAGGACACTGTCAAAAGGACAAAACAGCAACCATCAAATTGGGAAAAGATCTTTACCAACACTACATCCGACAGAGGGATGTACAAAGATATGCAAAGAACTCAAGAAGGTAGACCCCAGGGGGAGGGAAGAGGACTTATAGGACTTTCGGGAAGGGGGATCCAGGAAAGGGGAAATCATTTGAAATGTAAATAAAGAATATATCGAATAAAAAAAAAAAAAGATGGGAGTCCAAGTGAGAAACAGCACAGATTGAGATGGAGGAGGCAGGGTTTCACAAACTCCCGATGGGGTAGGGGAAATTCGAGCTAGCTCAGGGGTGAGTGTCTTTGTCTGAAGGACAGAGGAGCCTTCTGCAGGAAACTTACGCAGCATGGTTCTATATGGTGAAGGCTTCCCCCACAGTGGTTCTTGATGAGAGAGACAGTCTTTGTTTGTCCGAACTGTATATTGTTCACCTTGGAAAATTGGTCCATATGACTTATTCAGGGTGGGCCAGAGATTAAATACTTTTTGCAGGAAGGAGTGTCTGTGAGAGGAAGCTTATTGGCTAAACCATTGGGCCAGCCCATCTAGATACCTCATTAGCATGGAGAACTCTGTTCTGTGCTAGTGACTGGTGCTCACAGTCCTCATGTGCGGTGTCATGGTCACGTGTTCCAGAACAGGAACTAGTTTTGAAAGTAGATGAAATGCATACCGTTGTCAGATACGAGAAGTTCCAGGATTTCTGATTCTGTTCAAGGTCCCAATTTTTGTCTGGTGACACAGTTCCACTTGCCCCCCAACTGACTACTGTTTTTCCAGAGACAGACTATTACTACAGACCCAGGCTGTCCTCAGATGTCCTCCTCCTGTCTCTGCCTTTAAAGTGCTGGGATTACAGGCATCCACCACCATGCCTGGGCATTTTCTTCATAATCAGTCCCCAAATCAGTATTAGTTCATCTCAAAGCACATTCATTGTTTTCAAAGCTGAAGTCCCTTTCAAACTTGGCAGTCTCTTTCCCATCATAGTCTTGTATGTCTTTCTTAGATTTAGTCCTGGCCTTCAAGGGCCTACTACCCTTTCTACTTTCTCCTCGCCCCTTTCCACTGCCAGAGTACTTGACCCTAAGAGTTGTTTCCTTATACTGCAGTATAAGGAAAAAGCAGAACAGGGAAGTGGGAAGGTTTGGGTGGGAGAACAGGGGGAGGGAAGGGGGCTTATGTGACTTTTGGGGAGTGGGGGACCAGAAAAGGGGAGAGTAGAGTTGTTTCCTCTTAACTAAATTACTTCTACAACTTCCCTGGCCCGGCAGGTGGTCCCCACATAGTCCCGCATACAGAGCCCCAACCATGTTCAGTGGCTGTTCCGCCACACCGAGGCCGTGCCCACTGCTCCGCTCTGCTGGCCACGCTGCGCTGCGCACTCTGGCTCTCCTGCCTCTCAGCTCTTGACTCGGTGGCCCTGACTTGCCCTTTGTTCTTCTCCCTCAACCACAACCAAGTTCTTTATTTCCTCTAGTTTCCAAATCCAGCCTTTTTTCCAAGAACCACTGACATCTCACATTGCACAAATCAGTCTCTTTCCTCAAATCCTCTGTGGCTCTTCTGCTCGGTGCCCATAGCTTAATACACAATGGTATTCTGATACCTATTCTTAGTTTTATCTCCTTTGTCTTTAGTGTCTGCTTGGTTGTTTATCTCTTGGGAAGATAATAGAAGTATAAGACTTTAAAAGATCCAATGGTCTCTTTGTTCATTTCAGAAGTGACAAAAAGAATTTCTATGTTCCCAGGATGCTACACTGAAAGAGCTTATGATCCGTTCTGGGGATACTTTGCTTTTAACTGAAGGAAAACTTCCTCCTTCGGTAAGATACTGTTTCTGAATGGCCATTTTATAAGTAAGTTACTGTTTTCTTATTTCTATGATGCTGATGTGAAATGAGGAAAAAAAAAAGACAGCTTTGCCAAAATCTTAGCAGTCAGGCAGATTTCCTTCCTAATTTCTAAATAAAATTAAGATGTAAAATAAAATTAAAATCATTATATATTAATATATATGATTAAGTTAAAATTATATTTAAAATCAGTGATATAGAGAGTATTATTTTTTCTACTTTTATATTTAACTTATTTTTGAGACCAGGGTCCACTATATACTACTCTTGACTGGCCTGGAACTTGCTGAATAGACCAGGCTAGCCTTGAACCCAAAGAGACCCATCAGCCCCTGCTTCCTGAGTACTGGGCTTAAAAAGCTATCTATATTGTATTTAATATTTTAATCTCATCGAAAGTCCAGAAATTACCATTACATCCAAACTAATAATTTACTGCTCTTTAATTTCTTATATTTTCAGTGTTATAAATTCATCTTGTTTTCAGTTTTTGCTTTCTTTGAAAGGTGTATTTTATTTATTTTTTATGTACTGGTATTGCATGTATGCATGACTGGATACCATGTGTGTGCCTAGTGCCCACAGAGGCCAGAAGAGAGTGCTGGATCTCCAGGAAGTGCAGTTATAATTGTGAGCTGCTGTCACTGCTAACAGTGTCTGTATGTGTGTCTCTGTGTGTGTATGAATGTGCATATGATGTACATGTGGGGAATGTTTGTATGTTTGTGGGGGACATGTGTGTTCACAGGCATATTGAAGCCAGCAGTTGACCTCAGCTATTGTCCTTTTCACCTTATATACTGAGGTATCAGCTCTCATTGGAGTTGAAGCTGGCTAATTCAGCTAGTCTGGCCAGTCAGCTTGTCAGGGGCAACTTGTCTTTCTGCATAGGTGCTAGGTCCAAACTCAAATCACACTTGCAGCAAGCACCTTAATCCTGAGCCTCTGCCCAGCCTGTTGTGATGCTTTTTTTTTTTAAACCAGCATTACATATCACTGCTTTTCTTTATTCATTTTTAATGCAAAAAGGCAAAATGATAAAGCAAAATGTTTCCAAATTCCAATATTTGGATAAATGATATTCACTTATTAGAAAATTCAGACAGCATAGAAAGCTGTTTGTCAAATGATAAAGCTCTAAAATGAAAAGCAAGAGTCCTTCCTATCCATGTCTCCCTTGTGCATCCTCCTAAGAAAATGCTCTAACCAAGCATGGCCATCCAGTGAGGCTGACATGGAGGACGTAAGAACCTGTCTCAGAAGGAAAGATAGAGGGGGGGAAGGGATCGAAATGTGCATATGTACAAGCCGAGAGCGACTGAGGGCACGCATCCTTTATGCTCTCCCCTGAAGGGCCATGTCTCTTGCATGTTCTAAAGTCATGTTCCATGTCTGGGTTTATTTACCATATCTCGAGGATCACAGATGGGATCTGCTCTTTCATTCATAATTTCATAGAGCCCTATTAAGCTTTGTACAGTGATCTTTAAATGTTTGAATAGGTAATATAATATAAAATCCCAAACATCTAAAGCATTGGGTTGCGAAAAGTTGGAATGTCCTATCTCCCCGGCCTTCCTCTCCTCAGTCCTCCATATTGGCATCCAGTTTTCTCTGGATTCTCCAGAGGTTTACACTTTGGTGTGCATACACTCAACTATGTGTCTTCTATGTATACAGTGTATATGTATATGCATGAGCATTTTTCATTTGCATAGATGATTATATTCTATGTACCATATTTTGTGTATAGCCAAGACTAACTTTGAATTCATGGCAGTTGTGCCTCAGCTTCCCAAGTCCCGGAGGAACAGGCATGAGCCATCATGCCTCACTTCCACCTGGTTTTTTCATTCATATTTAATGTTTAAGCGCATGCTGTCTCAGTACATCCAGAGTTCTCTCATTCTAAAGTAACTACATGGTAGCCCACCATGTGGAGGCACTCACTCACTCGTGTGTGCTGGGGACAGAAGTGAGAACCTTGCATGTGATAGTCTCTCACTCTACCCCTGAACTACATCGCAGACCTGTAATTTAATCTCACCAGTCTCTTCTCAAAGATCCCAGTAGAAAGTGTATATATGAGGGCTGGAGAGACAGCTCAGCCTTCAGCTGACCCAAGTTTGCTTCCCAGCACCAATAGCAGGAAGCTCCCAACTACCTGTAACTAATGAAGTAAAGATTCAGTCTTAAAATGTTCTGTTCTTCAGGGTCACTTGAAGATGCCCATCTGGTGGTACCAGCCTGCAAGGCTGTCAGGACACCGTGAGGGTTGGGACCGCCTAAACTGTGCCTTTTCTCAAGGTAGCATCTGGAGAGATGCTCCCACCCAAGGTAAGAACAGTGCTCTTAAGAGTCAGCTGTAACACTCACATCAAAATGCACGTTACTCTTCCCAAGGACCTGAATTCATTTCTCATCGCACACATGGTGGCTCAACCATCTCACCTTATTTTTGCCTCCTCAAGCACTGTAAGCACATGGTGCACAGACTGCTTTCAGGACACACATACACACACACACACACACAGTTGAAAATGAAAATTTAGTCATTCCTTTTTAACAGATGATTTTATACTAATATTCTTTATTAAGCAATGCTTTGTAAGCTCTTTGAAGTCCTATAATCTTAGCAATTGCCTACCCTGTTATGATAAACTGCCATGATCAAAAGTAACTCAGAGAGGAAGGGCAAATAAGCCTCATACTTTATCCAGCTTTCCATCATTGAGAGAAGTGTCAAGACAGGAGCTCTGTCGGGAACCTGGAGCTCGGAACTGAAGCAGAGACCATTTAGGAAATCTTGCTTCTTAGGCTCACCCTCTGCCAACTTCTTACCGAACCATCCCCTAGTGGTAGCCCTGTGCACAATCAGGAAATGCCCCATAGGTTTGCCTGCAGGCAGGCTGATGGAGACATTTTTCTAAGTTGAGTTTCCTCTTCCCAGATGACCTTAGTTTCTGTCAAGTTGACCAAAAAATAAACTAGCACAGAGATCTTGACTATTACTAATACCTGGTACTTTTTCAAAGACCTTTTATGTAGCAGCTCTCAAGAGCCTCAGAGAAACAGCCCCACTTACTGTCATGGGCCACATATTTGTGGCTTCATCATTCCCATGAGCACAAGGGCAGGAACCAGAGCTGGAGTCTAGATACACACTGGATAGTTTTGGGTCTTTCTGAGTATACCAAAGACCCCGGGAGCTGCTTCCCAGGTACCATCAGCTGAATTGTTGAAATAACAGGCAGCATAAACTTGCTGCTGCATTCAGATTATAGCTCATGCATCCCAGTGGACACTGCTCCCATCAGAGGAGGGACTGCCTTTGCAGAGTTTCCCTTCCTGTAGAGAGTGTGCTTTCTCACTGGAAGTGTGGATAAAGGGGACACATGTGTTTTAGCAGGTCCACCTCTTTAGGGATAAAGTGTGATTGCGACATCTTATAACCATATTTGTTCATATGTCTTAAACCTGTACAATGAAATGAATGTAAATCAAATTCTTCTCTCCTAAGTGTTAGCCTTGGCATCTGCAGAGAATTATTCTGATTAGATTATATTAGTTCATTGTCAATTCTAAAGATTATCTAGGTGATAGAAATCATGATTGTGGGGCTGGAGAGATGGCTCAGTGGTTAAGAACACTGACTGCTCTTCCAGAGGTCCTGTGCTCAGTTCCCAGCAACCACATGGTAGCTCACAACCATCTGTAACGGGATCCGATGCCCTCTTCTGGTGCATCTGAAGACAGCTATGATGTATTCATATACTGTAACATTTCCTTTTTAGTAAAGGGAAGGTTCACCTTGGGTAGTGCTTCTGTGTCACAGTGGAACTGTTTCAGCCTTTAGATTTTGGGGGGATATAAGAACCACTAGTAAACGGGAAGTGGTAGAGTGCACTTGTGCTCCCCATTCTCAGGAGGTTGAAGTAAGAAGATTAAGATCAAGGCCAACCAAGGACTGCATAGTAAGACCCTCTCTCTAAAAGCAAGAATTTAACAAAAAGCCACTCAGGAACAGAATTTAATTATGTAGAATCAACTGATAATTTCTTAGTATGTGTTCACAAGGTGCTCCATAGTAATCAAAGAAATATAAGTAAAACAAAAAAGGAGTATAGCTATCCTGAGCCTAAATCTTAGTTAATAGTGTTTTCCATGAGAGAACATTAGACATGCCGCTGCCACACCCCCCTTTTTTTTTGTTTTGTTCTGTTTGTAATTATTGTGTGTGCCTATGTGCATGGGGTGTATGTGGGAGTTTTAAGATAGCTTTGTGGAATTGGTTCCCTCTTTCTACTTTTACATGGATTAGGAAACTTAACTCTGGTTACCAGTCTTTCACAGAAAAGCACCTTTATCTCCTATGTCACATCATTGGCCACCAAATCTACCTTTTTGGAGACAGGATCTTGCTATATAACCCTAACTGACCCAGACTATAGGTCAGAATGACCCCAACATCAGTGATCTTCCTATGCCTGCCTCCAAGTACTAGATTACAGGCAGATGCCACCAGCTAGGTGGTATCTTTTGGTTTGGGTTTTATTTTCAAACATACATAGATCCTCTTGTTAAGACTTGATTCATTCATGAATATTACTGAGCCTTTTCCATGTAGAGCCCATCATAATAGACATTGGTAGATAAACCACCATGACAGTCTGTCTCCTCTTACAAAGCCTGCTCTTAAATATGCACACACACCGGAAGATACTCAGGAAAATGACAAGTTTGGGTATGTGTTCTGAGAAAGAAAAGAACATAGATTATCTTGCCAGTAGTCTTCTGTGAGGCATGGAGGAGTGGAGCAGAGCAGCCAGCAGGGAGAGAGCGTAAGAGTGCGTAGCCACTCAGGGAGAGAGCAAAATCCCTGGATGCTGAGTGACAGTGGAGTCACAAGCACATGCAGAGGACTCAGGTTAGAGGCTTGGGCATTGATTGAGAGAGCCTGTTTACAGTCCGAGAACATGGCAGAGTACTTCAGAAATATGAGATAAAGTTAGATTACTCAAACATGCATCTCTGTCTTCTTGAAGGTGCTCCTGGCCCCGAGCCTGCAGAAGTTTCTCTTCTCTACTTGGGAGATGTGGAGATCTCAGAAGAGGCCACACTGGTGGAACTGAAGTCTCAGGTCAGGCCCCTTCCTGCAGCACACTTTGTGTTGATATGGCTTCTTCCAGGGAGATATTAATTAATCTATTCTTCTATTTCCTCTTCCCCCAATTACAGTCTGTCCTGATATGGCATGTGTTATATGCCATGGTCAGGGGTAAGTACCAACAGGCAGCCCACATTCAACACAGACACTTCTGGTATCTGTTGGTGCTGGTGCCCGGTGGTTCCACTCACAGTTCCCACAGGCATGCCGTGCTTGTGTTTGGATTGATCCTCAGAAGCTTGTGGCTTATGTTCCTTTTGACTTTTTAGGGAAACATGACTTCTTGACTCATTTTCAAAGCATTCCCTTTAGCTCTTCATTTACACTGTCTGTACATCGTGATCCACTTGTTTGATGTCATCAATTCCAAGCTGTGTTGTATGGGTTTTCCTTAGTCAGCAGAGAGCTATGTGTACTAGGATCCTAACCTGGACGTTTTGTCGTCTTGTGTGTCACATCTCACCATACAAATGGGAAGGCTGGATGATGGATGGCACACGGTGATGAAACAGTGTCTTGTCCTGCTGGACTGTGGTGGGCATGGCAGTTACTAAATGGAGAGATGCAGGACTTAGTATGACCTGCAGGGGCATCTTTTGTGTCCCCAGTGAATAAAATAACCCTACTTAAGAAAGACTTAAGCTCCATTTCCCTGAAAACAAATGGGAAGACCTTTTTATTCCCTGTACTCAGTTGAAAGATAAAAGATGGCCATTTTTAGGTTACAAAAATCAAACAAAGGCTGCTTTCTATACTTCATCCTTAGTATAAAAGGTGCTTAAAGTTACCTGCTCCGTGGAGTTAGAGCATACAGGAGGGCCTCCCTGTTGGAGCCAGTCTTAAGTATTTTAAAACCAAAAGTTCTGTCACTGAAGAGCAGATTGAAGACTTGTGTCCATGTAGATAAGAGCTGAAGATGAGCCTTGCTTTATTTGAGCAGACTCTGCATGTATGAGTCACAGCCATGGAGAATTGGTTAAGTGGCTTTGTGAAAACATGATTAAGAAGTTTTTGGATTCTAATGTAGTGGCACACGCCTTTAATCCTAACACTTGGGAGTAGAGGTAGGTGGATCTCTGTAAGTTCAAGACCAGCCTGGTCTATATAGTGAGTACCAGAACAGCCAGGGATACATAGAGAGATCCTATCTCAAAACAACAAACAGTAGTTTTTCAGCCATGAGAGCCAGGACAGTACTGTAATATACAGTGTCCAAGAGGTAGGGCAGGAGGATTATCCAAACTGGGTTACAGAGCAGGAGCCTGACTCAAAATGTAAAAATAATAAAATGGGTTTAAAAATAGAAGGTTCATTTTTCTGGTCTATTTCAATGGAAAGGAATATAAACAGTACCAGGGTTTATTTCATTTAAGACAGATATTTCTGTAATGTTTTGACTTTTTAAGACAGGATCGGATGTATCCCAGGCTGGTCTGGAATACAAACATGTAGCTAAGGATAACCTTGAACTCCTAATCCTCCTGCCTCTACCTCCTAAGAGTTGTGGCCGTGGGCATGTCCTACCACAAGCAGCTCTCCTGGAGTTTCGAATAGATTGACTTACTGACACTGACACTGAGGTGCTCGTCCCTCAAAGTCATGGAATGTGTCATTCAGATGTTTTCAAGGACTGTTAAACTCAGTGACAATATGTCTCTTTTTCTAGGCCATGGCCTTGCCTTCTGCTTCGAAGCTCGCTGTCCAGTCCACAGCTCTGCTTAGAGTCTGGACGGTGGAGAGCAAGCGCCCCAGCAGGCTATTGCGCACTAACTGGCGGCAGCTCAAGTAAGTGACTCTGGATTCCTGGCCACCCTCCTGCCGCCACTGTAAGGGAGAGGGAGCACAATGGGCCTATGAGGGAAGCTGTCCCATGAGCCAGACTATCCCAGGAAGCCGCTCCCTAGGAACTTGTCAGTTGGATAAGCTGCTCACCCAAGTTCACTCTGGGAGAACATCAGCCTCCATACGAAGACCAGACATAGACAGCATTGTGCATTCTCTCTGTGCACTAGAGACCACATGATCATGACTTAAAGGACTTGAGAGTGATGTGGGAGTTAGAGTGAGCCTCTGATATTCAGGACATGTTATGAGCTGCTCCACCTCCAGAAATATTAGTGGGCGTGTTTGGAGCATTTGACTTCCTTTGGCAAAAGCAGCCGTAACGCATTCTCTCATGTCTGTCTGATTATCAACCAAAAAGCAATGCAGCCAACTGTGGCCGGAGGGCTATTTGACTGGCATCTGCCCATCTTCAGAGCCGGGCCTTCCTGTGTAGTGAGGAGCAGTGTTTAAATACTCTCCTTTTCTAAAAGCCTGAGTGCTTGGCTGCATCATTCAGAAAGCAGTCCTTTTCTTCAGGAAAATACTTGGATTTGGGCCTGGGGCTTGCAGAAAACCTAGTGACTTACTTGGTTGCTCCATTTCAATTCCCAGGGAGTACAGACTGGGCCGAAGAGCAGAGCTCTGCCTAGAGCTCCTTCAAAAGGAGGAGGACCTGGGGTAAGGAAGCCTGCCTGCCACACACTTCCCATGGAGTGGTGGCTTTCCTAAAAATGTAGGTGATCAACATGTAGGTACCTGATCAGAAATGTGTTGTTTCCCTGCTTCTGAACTGTCCCACAATTTTTGGGTCTGACTGAAGCATGAGAAGTACCCTAAGTTTAAGGTCAGCCTGGGCTATCCAGCAAGGACCTGCCTCAAACAAAGTAAATTGTATTCTAGAAACCTTCTGACTTTCCTATAACTCATTCTGGTGTAACTGCAGCAACTGTTAGTTTTTCTGTCATATTCAAGACGTTACCAAGCACTTGACAACCTGAGGTATTAGCAATACAGCCCTCCTCATGGCACATGACTTATAGTCTCACCCATCATTCTGCTGCCCCTGTACTGCCTTCTTCCCAGTGTCTGCTGGTGAGACACAATCCCCACTGTGTGCTGAGATAGATTTCCAAGTGTCTGTCTCCTGGTCTGGTACATAAGTCCCTCTGAGAGTAAACACTATGTTCATTTCATTTCTACACCCCCAAGACCTGCAATAGCATCTGTGATGATGTAATTATTTAGACTAATGAAGCACCCCAAAATCATCTATAATCAGTGTCATGAGTATCCGTGAGTACTAGCCTTCCCTCTCCCCATTGTAGTAAGATTGCTCTTACTGTCAGCCTGTTCTGGAAAACATACCCTTCCATCCAGGTCTGACCCTCAGTCAACCCCAGTGGCTTCCTAAGAGCACATCCATAGGCAGGAAGATCAGGAGCCAACTTGTGTGGGCACTTTAGATCTCTTAAATGCTTCATCTCCAAGAAAGGTCTCAGGTAGTTTCTGGTCCCAAATGTAGAGCTCATGAGTATTGATCTCACCTATAAACCCACCTTGAATATTTATCATTTAAATCTTTCCTGAATTGGCAAATGAAAATGGGTCTTGTTCATGATTTTTCTAGTGCTGTGATTGCTAGTAAGACTGCCTTTCTCCAACAGACTTACAAATCTGTATTTTATGAGCATCGGTGATTGTTCTGTATATTTTGCATGAATGGTTTTGACCCCCTTTTAGGGTGACTTGACTCTGGATAATATGCAGAGCTTATGTTGTAAACAGTGGCTTTCACCCCCGTAGTAGCTTTGTGCCCTTGCCATGCTGCTGCAGGAGCTCTGCTGCAGACCTGGGGTGGGATCCCCACCTCCATCTGAGCACCTTTTAGAAACTGGAGGATGGAGTAGCCTTGCCCTTCACACTCTGCAGCATTCATCTTTTCTGTGCTTTGCTCATCTGTAGGCCCCGGGATGTGCTGCTGAGGACACAGCTCCGCATCCCTGGTGAGAGAGCCTACTCTGTGGCCACAGACCTGGTATGGGACACCACCAGGGGATGGACTGCTGGCTCCTTGAGGCAGAGAGTGGCTGATGTCTATTCTCTTCCTGTGGAGAAAATCGAAATTGCCAAATATTTTCCTGAAAAGTTTGAGTGGCTTCCAATATCTAGCTGGGTAAGTTGGGCTTTCTCAGAGAAACCAGGGCTGACTGGCCTGATATTAGAACAAAGGTGTTTCATAGTGGCAGAGTCCAGTGAAAACTTCAAGTTGAATTTTATTGATATTTGATTTTCCAATAGAATCAGCAAGTTGCCAAAAGGAAAAAGAAGAAAAATCAAGATACTTTGCAAGGGGGACCATATTACTTGAAAGATGGAGACACCATTGGCATTAAGGTGGGTTAAAAGTGAATTTATCATTTTGAATCAAGGATCAAATATTTCAGAGAAGCTTACTAGATAGTCTCATTTTACATAAATTGTTTCAGAGAGTGAATGAGAAAGAGGGAAAGACTGATAATTCATTGTGTGGGGACAGCAGGTAGACCCTGAGACCAACTGTCAAGGACAATAATAAAGGACTTCGCCAGCTTGCTTATAACCACTGACCTTGTTTCTTTCCCCATTGTTCTGATAAAGCATCCTGACAAAAGCAACTTAAGGGAGAAAAGGTTTATTGCAGCTCATCATAGTGGAGAAGCACAGTGACAGGCGCTTGAGGAACCTTGTCACATCACAACCATAGTCAGGATGTAGTGATGAGTTGCACACCTGCTGCTCAGCTCTTCCTCCATTCTGTGCAGCCCAGGACCCATGTCCAGAGAATGAAGCCAGCCATAGGAAGCAGGTGCCCACACCTCAGTACAGGCAGCCAAGACCATCCCCACAGGCGTGCCTCTCCCGAGACCATCCCCACAGGCGTGCCTTTCCCGAGACCATCCCCACAGGCGTGCCTCTCCTGAGACCATCCCCACAGGCGTGCCTCTTCCCCAGTGAGTCTAGATTCTGTCACATTGGCTGGTAATATGAACCATCACACCCAAGAAACATAAAAATCTAACTAAGCAAAATACAGCTCTACATGGTAGCTTATACCTATAATCTCAGCACTTAGGAGTTGGAGGCAGGAGGATTCTAAGTTTCAGGCCAGTCTGGGCTTTAATAGCAGTTATTTTTCTTCATTTTTGTGTGTGGCTGTGAACACCTGTGCATGCAGAGGCCGGCGGAGGATGCTGGGCGGCCTGCTTTATCATCTTCCACTTAATTCTCTCACTGAAGCTGGAACCAGGCTGCTGGCCAGCAAGCCCTGGTGGTCCCTCTGTCTTCGCCCCTCTTAGGCTGCAAGCATAAGCAAACATGCCTGACTTTTCCCCCATATTTTCTGGAGTTTTGAATTCAGGTTCTCATGTTTGAGCCACAAGTCCTCTTACCTGCTGAGCCATCCTCCCTCCCACCCACAGGATAGAACAGTCTCCTCAGCGTTGTCTGCTGAGCTCCACATGTATGCTGTAGTATGCACAGGTTATGCATTTGCCCCCCATATATACAAATAAATACAAATACTGACTGAAAAAAATTAGAATATTTTAAAAATCAGTTAAGTCTGAGAGTATCTTCTTTTTCTTTTTTAGTTTAGATAGTTTACTATCTGCCTGTTCTAAATGTAGGCCTGACTGAAAACCCTGGTCTTTATTGTTTTGAAATGTAGAATCTCCTGTTTGATGACAATGATGATTTCAGTACAATCAGAGATGACATTGGAAAGGAAAACCAGAAGCGGCTAGCTCAGGAAAAAAAGAAAAGGTAAGCCTAAGGCTTGGCCATGTTCCACTCAAGGCCACTGGGGACGAAGACCTGGCATACTCACTCCCTTTTCAGACACCTCACCTAATCTTCCAGGGCCCTAGTTGTCACCCAGCAGTCAGGCCCTGTCATCTTCGTCCCTATGGAGAGCTAAAACACTGTGAATTGGTATTGCTATCACCATGTTCTGTGTGCAGCTGGCATTCCCCGTTTGCATGCTATTGGAATAATGCATCCTCACTAGCCTGCACTGCTTCCCACTTTCTCCCATCTTATTTTGTATATTTAATGTTATGACAGGCTTTCAGACTCAAAAGCCAAAGAGGTTCATTGTTGAGTTTACCTTCATAAGGGACCAGCATCACTGTCACCTACATACCATTTCCGAGAGCACGCTGCCCTTCATCACAGATGGTGGGAGCATGGCACTCTGCTGCCACGTGAGTGAGCCTCATGGTAGCTGCTAAAACTGATCCTGGGTGCATGTAAAGCACATCTCTAAGCACAGTGGCTAGGTCAGCAGCTGTGGCCACTGGTGTAAATATGCCTTCTGGTAGAAAAGCCAACAAGCCTATAAATACATAGGTAAAAAGTGTGAGCAGAAGGGAAGTGCAACAGCTTGTCAGCATACAGAAAATGTTCAGTTAAGCTCATCCGTCAACCAAATGTCAGTTCAAACCACTACACATCCACTCATGATGCTAAAATGATGCCACACCAGTGAGAAGACAGTGCCTAGGTCTGTGGCTTTGCCAGCAGGTATAGAGCTGGAACACAAACCACTTTGGAGGTGCTTCCTATTACTGGGGAACACACACCTGTCACACAGTACCCTCACAAACTCACTTTTAGCACAGACACATGAGAAAATGCACCGGCCTGAGCTCAGCCTTAGCATGAGTCTCATGGAAGCCATCATCTGCAGAGGGTACTGTACATTGAAAATGCCAGACCCAGGAACCACAGTGCCATGATTGTGTGTTGGCCAAGTGGTCAGAATGGTGGTTCTCTGGGGACAAGCACTGAGGGAGCAAAAGCGAACTACCTGAACTGTCACATAGGTGTGGGTCTGATTTGGGTACACTGTGAATGTTAGTTTTCAAGTTAAAATGTGTGGGAGAAGGCCACTCTGCTGTGAAATGTTTGTGCACAGCTGCCTATTAACTGTGTAGGCAGGATGTGCAGAACCCCATTCTCACATGAGAATAAACTGGGGCCTCAGATGGGCAGTTGGAAAACATCTGTCCAACCTGCAAACTGTATTCTACTTTGAACCCTAGTATCTAGAATTCATTTGAGAGCCATTCTAAGCACCCTCAACAGAGGGGCTGGAGAGATGGCCCTTGCTGCTCTTGCAGCGGACCTAACTTCAGTTCCCATCACACACATGATGGTTTACAACTATTTATAACCCCTGTTCCAGGGAATCCAGTGTCTTCTTCTGACCTTCACACATAACAGGCATCCAGGCAAAATACTCATGCACATAAATCTTAAACGAACAAACAAAAAACTAAATAAGCCCCTCACCTATAATTGTGTCTCAATGATACCCTCTGTCTCCCACAGCCGAGAAGTCCAACGTGCCCAGAGCAGCGATGTGTTCTCCAATGCAGGGATGCCCACTAGGCCCCGGGGACCAGAAGCTTCTCTGTCCATCCATGTTGCGAGCTTCAGATAGCCCCTGCTGCTGTATGTCCTGTGCTCCAGATAGAATAGACACCTTGTGGGTTTGTGGTGGACAAGCTGGTTGCCTCCACAGCCAGTGATCTCAAGTCTTCAGCTTTGTGACAGGCAAAAGGATGGCACTTCTCAGACCAAGCTGTACCTAATTATTAGCTCTGTGACACGGCAGCTGCAGAGGCAGCCCAGACCCAGACACTGTGCCAACTGGAATAGACTTCCCACGCCTGGCCTCAGTGGCCTCTTTCCAGAAAGTATACTTCTGGACAGTGGCAAGTTGCTCAAAAAGGACAAATCTGATAGGTAAGCCACAAGGTCAGTTACCCACTCTTGAGGGGATCAGTTAGTCATATAGTTCTGGCACCTCACTGAAGCTGCAAGGAAAGGATGGGTGTCCTGACGTCATTCCCAGTTCCAGCCCTCACTATGCCATTTGCCTCATCTTGGGCCAAATTCAAAGTAGGACACTTGGCCAGCTGTGCAGAAAGAGCTATGGATGGCACTCGCCTGCTCTGTGGTCTATCACCTACACTCTGGCAAGAGCAGGACCATCAAAGAAGCCTAGCACAGTAAATCCAGGCTCCTAGTTGTCCTGGGGAGACTGAGGCCTCTTCCTCTCAGTCAGCACAGGTGACTGACTGACTGACTGACTGACTGACTGACTGACTGACTGACTGAAGAGATCCGGTGTTTATGCACTGCAATTAATACACTATTAAAACAGCATCTGTTATTGAACTGGCAGGTTTAGGACCTTGGGCTGACTTAGCCTGTGACAGTATTCCTAAGAGGAGTTGTCAGGGTATCAGTTTTTTATCATCTCTTCCATGTCTTCATGTAATAGAACTGAGGTGGTGTAGGACAAAGACAAAGTTACTCTGGCCTGGGCTTCAGCTGGTCCCTGCTGGCTTTTCTGTGGAGCTGATGCGCAGCAGGTAATCCTGCTCTTCCTTTGTCTTCCCAACACCATTTGCCAGAGTCAAGTTAGGTGACTGCTTCTACTGAAGCACTTGTATTATGAGATGTTGGACTTGGACTAGTTACCTTTCCTGGCCATGTCCTTGTAGCTACATACCAAGGGGTTTTGGGAGACCCAAACAGTAAACATTACTTGACCACAACTGAGTCTTCTGGGTACTGGCTACTGTTTCTTGTACTGTAACTGACATAGTTCCTTAGTTTGTCCTTTGACCCCAGCCTCTGGCAATACAGTACTGATGTGCTAGCTCAGACACTTTGCTTTCAGGAAGCCAGAGGCCCCCTGACCCTTTAGTACCTACAGGAGCCAGAAGGCATGCCTCAAGTGCTGGCTGCAGCCCAAGTCTGCTGACAGGCCTTTCTAGTTGGTTGGTTTCTTGTTTGTTTTTTGACTGGGGGATCGAATAGACAAAACACAGAAAAAACACTAAGATTTTATTATGAAAAAAGAAAATAAAACATTTTTCAAGTTGCAGTTCTCAGCTCTGTCATATACTGACTTGTGTTCTGCTGCTTGAGGAACTTGTATGGCTTTTTCTCCAAGCATACTCTAGTCAACAAACAAGACTTATATTAGAAACACTGATTTAGAAATAAGTATATTTTGGCTTGAAATAAATGTAGACTCCTGGGAAAGTGTACTGGAAGAACTGGCTATTGAGTAGTTCTGTATATTGTTCTGGGGAATAGATCTGGCCAGGGCCATAGTGGTAGGTACTATGAATTTCCTGACAACCCAAAACTGGTTTTATAGCTGCCAGCTTCCCTCTAGGTCAGATATAATTATGAGAGAGCCAACAATACCAGAAGCTACACACTACCTGCAGGAGCACAGCAGTATATCAATGTCTGAAGGTGATTGATGGCACTTTGACAAGAAGCATGAATGGCAGCTGCTGTCTAGTTTTTGTTGTTGCTAGTGACTAACCCAGAGCTGCACTGGCTGAACTGCACACCCAGCAGACCCCTGGAATACAACAGCTCTGTTTTACTTTACAGCCACCAAGTCAGCCTATCTTCAGAACAGCTAGCAACCATTAGCCCAAGAATGAGGACAGGAATACTGATTGGAAGATCAAAAACAGGCTTGTTTTATTATACACAGAACGTATTTACAACTCTCTGATGCAGACTATGTACATAACAATACAAGAGGCATCTGCTCCAGATGGTCACTATAAATTAAGATTATAAATATGAGGGGTTAAGTTAGCCCCACCTGCAGGCACAAAACCTTACTCCAATTCCTTGGGATCCTTCATTCTCTCCCTCTCTAGAAGTCTAAAGAACTGCTGTGGGGTTGGGGGTCTGGTGTTGGGGGCAGGATGGTGATGGCCACCTGGCAGGTCCCTCCAGTGCTCAGAGCGAACCTCTCACTTTTTGTTGACAACAATGATTTCTAACACCCTCACCCAAACATGAAGCTTCTCAAGAAGGCCACTGTCCTCGGTTGCTTCTCAGGACCCTAGACACCTAAGTTTCAGTTGGTCTGGCTGGCAAAGGTTCTGTGAATTATCTGAGGTTATCCCTGCTTCCACATTCTGGTCTACATTGACTGCTCAGTGGGAAATAGAATCCCAGGTGAAAAGGTGAAAACTATTTCCACTCAGGGAGGCAGCAATGTCCACACAGGGGTCAGAGATTGTCCCAGCCCACATCTGACATACAATGGATGGAACTCTAGGCCTGGGTCAGAACACAGCAGGAACAACACTGTGTAGCCCCTTCTCCATACTCCACTCTGCTGACCAGGGCTCTCAGACCTGTCACCAGTACAGGGAAGATGAACAAGGAGTCTAGTCTGCAGAGCAAACAGCAGGTCAACCTTGCCTCTCAGCTGGAGCTGCTGCAGACTACCCAGAGTCCAAGTTCAGCACTTCCTTCCCATGTCAGACAGGGAAGCACTAGCAGAGTTCACAGACCAGAAGCCCTCCTGCCAGGACGGAGCTACACCCCTTTCCAGCTGTTACACAAGTTCCTGTGGAGGACTGCTGTCTCTGAAAGTGGAGAAGGGTAAGTCAGTGGCAGTGAAGGCCAGGGGCAGCCTTACCTGGGAACTGCCCACAGGATGTAGACTGGGCCTTGGGGAGCTTTCTGTTCCCAACAGTGCCACCTGCTGTCTCAGAGCCAGTTCTGCCCAGCAGATAGTGGAGGGCAGCAGCAATAGTCAGAGGCCTCACAGGTACCTCCTGCGACAACAAACCTCACAACAGATAAGAAGCCACCCAAGATGGCCCCAGACTGCCCCTACTGACGACTCATTCTCCCGTGGCATATGTCTATTCCAGCACCCAGGAAGCCTGGTCTCCACGGGAATGCTGAGTTAGTGTAAACTCATATCCTCATCTGCCCCAGAATGGACTACAGACAACCTGAAGCATCCTGATGAGATACATGGGTTGTCTGCATGCTCACAGCCCAGAGGACAAGAGGGGGGAGAACCAAGTGTCCTGAGGCCTGGCCTAAGCAGAAGGACTTCTCTTCTTCCTCACAGACTGTAAGAAGCCTAGAAACACATCCATGCCACTTTCAAACCAGAAAAGTAAATAAGCTTGTTTTGTAAAACAATGAAACCTTGTGAACAAAGGGGGCAACAGCAGTGGGCTGCCTTTGCAGGGCTGCTGTAAAGAACCACAGAGAACATTCTGGTGAGTGCCACTGAGGCCAGACCCAACTCTGCTTCTGAGAGCCAATAGAGGCAGAAGATGGCACTACCCACTGTGACTAATAAAGGACACAGAAAAGGAGTGCACAGCACAATCCGAGCGTGTGTCCCAGGTAAGAAGGTTCTGCAGGGGGCCAGGTGCTGGGTGGTCAGGCTTCATTTACCACATCCCCGGTGGCCCACAAGGTTAGTGAGAGCCACAAGTGGACCTGACACAGTCTGCCCCAAATGACTGCAGCTAGGAAAAGTATTCTCAAAGGTAGCTGTGTTGGTATGTATGTTCAAGACTCCAAAGCTGTTACCAACGGGCGTCGGGCTTCCCGTCACCAACCAAAAGGAATAGCACCATGAGAAAGGCCAGGGGCTGAATGCTGGCAGTGTCCTCCCTGGGCCTCAGTCTCGGGAGGAGCGGAGGATGCAGGCAGAGAATGCAGAGGCTAGGCCTCGGCGGCAGGGGAGCTCCGGCTCAGCTCCTTGATCCCACAAAGGATCCTCTTCATATGGCCCACTTTGGTCACACCTAGGTCCTGCAACAGAAAAGGAAGACAGGCAACATGGGTACTCGGAAGAGGACTCAGGCCAGAGGCTCTACAAATGGCTGCCACCAAGCCTTCTCAGGCTCCTTTTCAAGTACAAATTAGGAAAATGACCAATGGATGAAACAGGAAGGAAATCAGCACAAATGTCAGTCATGCAGACACCCGATGCACGTTTTCCTGAGTCCTACAAAGACTACTATTGTGAAGTACAGCTAGCAGACAAAGAACAGAGGCCTGACAGTAAGTAGGTGGCATTAGGAGAGCTACCAGTTAAGGAGGCCCCCGTGGCCTTTTTCTGCCTTTGGACCCAACCAGAAGCAATGCCCACCCAGAGACAGCTCTGCAAGGCTGAGTAGGCCAGGGCTTGGCTATGTGAGTCAAGTGCAGGGGTGCAGACCTGACCACACATGCACAGGGATGGGAGGCTGAACCACCTGACCCTTGTCCTTGTGAGGTGAAATGGCAGCAGCTGCCCAGGAGCCAAGTGGTTGCCTGTGAAACCAGCCTTGAGAAAGCAGACTTCCATCTTCACTCACTGTGAGCAGTGTGACCCACCAACCACTAGAACCTAGAACTTGTCAGCCGAACCTGTGACCACAGGGCAGTATCCCCTAGTTTCTAAGGTTAGGACACTTCCTGTTGTGTCTAAGAAAATCAAGGCTTCTCCCATCACATCTGCACCTGGCCTTGCTTCATCATGGGAGTCATCAAAGACCTGTGGACCCTGGGGTACACAAAAAGGCTCAAGAAAAACTGATGAGCAGTGATGCAGGACACAGTCTTGGAGGAGGACATAGTTGAAAGGAGCATGTAAAGTGCAGGTGTGGTTCTGGGAAGACACCTGTGAAGTACCTTGAGGTCCCTCCGCTCCAGGTGCAGGAGCTCAGAGCCCCGGATGTCGTGCCGCGTGAAGATGTCCTTATACTCACAGAGACTGAGGTGCTCCAGCCAGGCAGCAACCTCCTCTGTCCCCCAGAGGTGAACTGTCAGAGACGGAAAAGCACGAGTGCAGTGAATGCCCAGAGCCCAGCACCAAATAGGCAGCAGCCATCACCAAGACACCCAGCAGTGCTACCCAAGATGCCGCCAGCAGCCAGCACCCAAGACATTCCAGCAGTGCCACCCAAGGTGTCCCCAAAAGCTAGAACCATCATCCAGCCACAGGCACTGTGCTCCAGCAGTGTAAAGGAGACAAGAGAACGACCCTTCTGAGGGACATGCACTGCAGAAGTGCTGATTACTCCTGCCAGGTGGGTCACCAGCCTTTTTGGATACCTCTGTGTCCCAGAGGAATTAAACAGCACCAAACACAGAGGGAACATCTTTGTGACTAAAGGCAGCACTTTCTCCAGCTTCCAGAGGAGCTCACAGCTGGAGCACTACAGGAGATATGCAGAGAGTTAGGCCATGCAGAGTCAGATCCACCATCATTCACATAAACCCAATTCTAGACAAACATGCAAAGACAAAAAATCAAACAGGAGCTGCCCTGAATGGTAGCAGATGCCACACCAATTCCAGCCCTGGCTCCTAAAGGTGCCAGACACAGTACTTAGGGCCAACCACTGAGATACATTTAAAGACCCAATTTACTGATCCAAAGGGGGGAAAATGTTCTTTTAGCACCATTTCCCATTGATTCTTCACCCACAATCACTGGTGGCCTGGAGGGCCAAGCTTAAAAACCTTGATCAGTGAGTCAGTTAAATGGGAATCAGCAGCCTGCCAAAGGAAACAGGCACAGAGGACTCCAGCACAGTCTCGAGTCTAGTTTTGTGTCTCCAAGTTCGTCTCGTCATTCCTGTTGTCCTCCCCACCTCCAGCCCCAAATTCAGGGCAGGCAGGTCAGCTCAGTTGCCCATCACCCCACAGTCTCCACGGAAGGTGCATTCAAGCAAAGCATAAGATCAGTCAATCCCAGACAGAGAGAAAACAAGCCAGGTTGGGTCTTACAGACTAGTACAGCCAATGTGACTAGGGATTATAGAGCACAAGACCAAGGGGAAGAGCCTCAATGCTGAGGAGAAAAGCAGAGACCAGGAAAACTGGGTCTTGACAGCCAGAGAGACACAGAGGAAAGGGACAGATACCAGGGCCTCCTAGGTTACTGTGAACTTCTCTGTTCTTATTGTTCTTCTCCTTTTTAAACTTGGTCACAAGGCGGAATTTACCACTTCGGCTGCGTTTAGTAAGATCCAGCATTACATTCTGTTGGAGAGACTAAGAAACAGAGAGTCAGAAACTCATTGCCAAAGTCTAATCTATACTTGGGAGTTGGGAGTAGGAAGAGATACTTTGTTAATTAAATATTTTATACGCTTATCCGTTCTTATACATTTGTGTGGGTGCCCAGGGAAGTGGCTTTATATAAGCACTGAGCCACCTGAGTGAAGGCAACCAAACTCAGGTCCTCTGGAGTACGCGCTCTTAAACACTAAGCCATCGCTCCAGTCCCAACATCCTCGTCCTTAACTTTTACATAGTGCTGCCAAAGGCTCCAACAGACTAAGCTGGGCAGAGGTGTTGTTTCCTATCATTTATCTCCTACGTTAAAGAGGACACTTTCCTGAGCTATTGGAGGCCAAGATGACTTTTTCTCTTGGCCCTTTCTGTTCCATCTCTAAGACACCAGAAGCCCAGGGCCCTAGGTTTATCCTTGCCAGATGCTTCCCCCTTCTGTCTCCTGCTGTAGGTGGATTCTATCCAGGAACAGTAAGTAAGCCCTGGGTCCCTGTCTAGTAAAACTATCAGATAAACAACAATTAAGTCTCTTAAGTAACTATATATCAAACTAAATGGGGAGTGGTCACACCAACTGAGTCCTTGTCACCAATCTCCAAGAAGCTGCCCACGGCTCTGCCTCTTGCCACCTGTTCCCACCCTGCTCTACCCCAGCCTGCCTGGTTCAGCAGTGTGGATCACCTCATTCCTAACTCTCAATTCCTTCCTCCATTTCTAAATTTCTCCTATCTCAAAGGCCATCTTAGTAGAGAAGTCTCTAGAAGGCAGAGCAGCTGCCTCAAGGACTAGAGTGCACACAGGGACTAATGGCATGAGCCACTAAACCCTGTAACTATGTGCAGGGCCCACGTACCTCCTCCTCACCAGGCTCCATGGGCTGGCAAAGCCAGGGAGTGTCTGCTAGCTTCCTGAGCTGCTGGTCCATCTCAACTAGGGCAGCCCCAAGCCGTTCCTTCTGAGGGGGATCCAACTGCTGCTCCAGAGGAAGGGAGAGGAAATGGAGCTGTTAAGCACAGCAAACCTGGGTTGCTGTGAGAACCAAGAACTAAAGCTAAGATAAGGCCTGAGCCCAGAACGTCCCTTCCTTGAGGAACAGGTAAGGATGGGTGGACCTCTGCTCTAGTCCAGGGAAGCCGCACGCAGCAACCCTAGAACCTGGCCAGCTGCAGTCCCCCTGGTTCTGTCACCAAGTGGGCAGGCCTTGCTCCTCCTGCACAAGCATAGGAGGCAGCTAATGCAACATCTGGGCATTCAGGACAGCACATCTTGGGAGTGGAGAATGGACAATACTAGTCTGGGGGTCTCTAGCAATGCTCTTCCATGTCATATCCAAGCTAGTGGCCAGCCATCTGAGCAAGCTCCTAGAGCCCAGAAACACCCCCACTCCCACCCAAGTGAGCTAAGGGTTAACTCAGCAGCCAGTTGGGCGTGCTGAGTGGAAACAGATTATAGTGCAGCACACACAATGTTGCTGACACTTGACCACACAGACACTGTTACCGGCATCTTGAACATATGAAAACACCCTGGCTTGCTGAGATGTTGTCAAAGAATTTGGCCACAACCCAATGGCCACACTACATGGTTTTGAGGCCCCTTTCTTCAGGCTCCGGACCCTGGACTGAAAACTGCTACCCTAGCCATCAGCACCTTGGACACACACCTCACACACAGCCAGAACCTCCTGTCGATTACCAACTCACCAGGGCCATCTTCCCGGACAGCAGCAGCTCTGTCTCACTGCGCAGTGCTCTGATGTTATTCACCATCTCCAGAACAAAGCTGCAGTTCAACCCCTGAGAAGAACAAATGCATCCATATGAAAGGCCAAGAGCCGTAAGTAAGGTGAGGAGGAGCCAGACCCAAAAAGACTAAGTACCTCTGCAGTTCTGGGCTTGCCGTACACTCGCTCCATGGCTTTGGAGCTGGCATTGACAGCATGGGCGAGTTCCTGTTCCATGTCTCGGTGGGACTGCGCTATTTCCCGGATGCTGAAGGAAAGAGGTACATGTCAGCCCTTACACACTGCTTATGAACACAGCAGAGGACATATGCAAAGGGGGTAGGCGGACACACCAGTGGAGATAGTAGCTTTGCCATGCTGACCTCTTAGTCACAGCCACAGGCATATCACATCCTGATACCAAATCCTAGCTTTTCCAGGAAGAAAAAATGTATAAAATGAAACCTCTCATAAAATGGAAAGCAAGCAAACAGCTATGCATACAGGCTGGCAATCGAGAAACTTGGGGACACAGATGCTGCACCATAAGACATTCTGGACCCAGGTTAGATCCACCTCTGACAGAGAAACGTGGTGTGCTGATGAGTTCTGAGCCACACCAGCCTGGGTAAGACCAAGAGCTGACTAGCGGAGTCTCAGAAAAGCTGGGTGAGGTGGGATGGGACATGCATGCAAGGGAGCAACTTGCACATACTGTGGGAAGCTACTTGTGGCTTTCAGAAGGCTGACCTAGTAAGCACGCCTACCCAGCAGCCAGGCTTCCTGGACTGCCAGGGACTACAAGGTGACAAGGTCACAGTCCCTACAACAAGGATAAAAACATGGCTGACATGGACAGGAGATTGGGGTTGCAGCAGTATCAGCTGCTTGTCTAGAGACAGCAGCAGTGGAGGCAGAAGGGCCTAGAGATGCCCACAAAGACCAAAGAAAAACTGGCCTGCTAAGCAGCCTGAAGCCTCTGCTCACCAGAACAAGGCAAACATGTCCACCAGGAAGAGCAAACACAGAACCCAAGGCCAGAGCCAAGGAAAAAGCCAAAGAGAAACCAGAAATGGACAGCCAAGGGCACTACTGAGAGCTGAGAGGCTAAGCTATTGAAGGGACCAGAGGGTCTGGAGAGCCCAAGTGAGCAGGGAGGAGCCTACAGTAGCAACGCCACAAGAGCAACGGCAGCTCTACAAACCACTTGTAGACCACAGCTAAAACAAGAAAAAAACCTGTTGATTTTCCTGTATAAATACCAGAGCAGGGTGCACACTACTCTGCAGAGCAGTCTGGCCTTTCTCAGAACCCCAGCATGGGATTTAAAGCCTTAGTGGCTCAGAAAAATCCCTGCGCATCTTGTCTTCACTGTGCAAACCTGAGTAATACACAAGAAGACTAAGGAAGCAAACTAAGCCAGGGAAGTCAGGCTCAGCCCCATAGTAAAGCAGAGCCAGCAAACAGAACACTGCAGAACCTACCTGTGAATGAGGCACCCTGCTGCCTGCCCAAACTGATCCATCTGGGTAGCTTCCTCCTCAGACAGGATCTCAGGGTGCAGGGAAAAGGATGGTGGGCGGGGCAGCTCACACTTCTGTTTGTCTTCCCAAGACTTCAGGGTGTTTTCAAAGGCCTGAGACATTAGAACCCAGAGTCAGACTTACTCCTGTGCCCTCCAGAGGGTGAGCACACCATCTGCCCACAGCACACAGAGGCTCAGCAAGGTAAATGCTATGTATGGAAAGGATGTCAGTTTAACTTTGTGTCTTTTGAAACATATCTCACTATATAACCTCAACCAGTCTCTGGTCTCTAGATTACTGAGACTACAGGGCACACCACTATGTCAGCTAAGCTCTGTATGGTGAAGAGAAATCCAAGAACAGAGATGAAACCCTTTTGCCTCTTTTATAAATGTACAGGTGAGCCCATGAGTAAGCCACTGGTAACCCAGACCCCACCAGGCCTTGCTGGCAAATGTTCTTACCCTGTCTCTGGTCAGAGTCTGTGCCCTGTTCTTGTGCACAATCCGAATGTACCCAGGCGGCTGGATCCAGGCTTCCCCATCCACCTGCACAGGCACGCCCTCATCCCCCAGGATGGAGATCTTCACTGTGCGACACTGAACAGATGCAATGCTGTTATTCCCGGGCCTTGCTGCTGAGTGTGTGCACTCCTGCCCCTGCCCCTGCCCACAGCCCTTTCCTTGGCCCCCCTTTTCTAGCCTCTGCTCTGTTGCCCCCTCTGTTCCCACTGTTCCCTCCCCCGACATCTGGGATAGGTAGATCCAGAAGATCTTGAGTGCAGATATCAGACTAAAGGGGTCAAAGAGTCATGGTCTTTGCCAGATGTAAACATCTCCAGGCAGAGCAAAGTCTAACTGCAGATGAGGAGGCTTCTGGAACTCTTTTACAAAAATGTACCCCAAAACAGAAAGGTAAACTTTAAACAGCTGACTGTTGGGGACCAAGAGAATGCAGGAAGCCACTAGCAAATCTCACCCAATAGATTTTATCAGCATGGCACTGCATGTATAGTCATTCCTTCCGTGCACCCCCAAAGTGGGTGGACCTGTACCAGCTCTTCAATGTTGTCAGAATTAAAGCCAGGAGCCCTGACCTGACTGCCCTCTCTGGCTAGCCTCAGAGCCATCTGTCAAGCCCTAGTGGGCTGACTCACTGCCACAGAGACAGATCCATGTCCAAGGTGCACTGCTTCTTGCAGCAGACCAGGCTCAGCTGGGCCTTTTCTACCTCAGCAAGACGCCGAGCACTCAGTGGGAGAGGGAGGCAAAGTGGGGCTACCTCTAGGTCCTAGTTAGGGATCTCTTTCTCGGGTCTCTACTGTGAGCAAATCCAAGAGTCCTAGACCAGGCCCTGCCTCTCCAAACAGGGATGAGTCTCAGAAGGTGTGGGCTCAACCTCTGGAACAGCATGGCCAGTACCTGGGCAATCCGGTGATGCTGTAGCTTAATTACACGAGACACAGCCATCTGCATGCTGCCGAACACAGCAACCACCTCCAGAATCTTATCATCAAATGATGGAGCTGCAAAAGTCTGAAAGGGCCAGCATGAAAGCTGTCTGCCTCACTTCCCCAAACGCGTCTCCCTCTTGCTCTGCTTCCTGTTCTGGGGGTTCTGGTGAGACAGACAAGCCCACACCCACACATGGTACAGTGATAGTGGTAAATGTAGTGCAGGGTTGGGTATCTGTTACCCAGAAGCCCACTGCCTGAGACTAGCTCTCAAATGAGCCCTCAGGCAAGTTATTCATGACCTCCTTCCTTCAGAGGGAGATAGCACTGCTGGCTCCTTAGGAGGGGGGTATATAGAATGAATATGTGAACAGGTTCCAGGAACTTAGAGCAGTGGCCTACACATAGGTCTGCAGTAAGTGCTAGCTGGTTTTTTTAATTATATACAAACTCTGGTACATGCCTATCAGTATTTTCCTATGTTCTTGGCATATATTCCAGACTCCTGCCTTTGGCTTCTAGTGCCTCGTGCCATGCAGGCTCTACAGGCATCTTCCTCCTCCATGCACATATTCCATACTGCAGCTGGGGAACTGGTCTCTAGGCACTCTGCCCTTCTCGCTTCTGAGCTTCCACATCTTCTTTGTTCTGCCAAATGGGATACTCCCCATTTAGTGCCTGACAATGTGGCCAACTTAGGTTCCCCTTTAAGTCTCAGCTGCTTCTCACTTGGATCTTGTGATAGACCTGCCTTCCAGACACCAGGCCAATTGGTGAGGGAATCTGTCTATCTGGTCCTCCACCATATACTGTCAGGACCAAGGAGATATCGTATCTAGTCACGCCTACTGACCTTGCTAAGCCAAGCCCACCCACCTCAAACCCCATACGTACATCATCTTCCTTGGTGCCCCCCCAGAAGTTAGTCCCTCCAGCATAGCTGGGAATGTTGAGGACAGCAATTCCTTGAAGACTCGGGAGGGGAATAGGGCGCCCATCACACTGTGCCGCAGAAAGGCAGATGGAGAGAAAAGAGCAATACTCAGTACGTGCCAGTTCTTCCTAGTACCAATTTGATATGCTGGGGGTCTGGGGCAAGGCAAGGGCTCATCAGGGATGATCAGGCAAGGCTCAGTAGAAATGATCTATAACCAAGGTTGGGAGATCACCTTACCAGACTAGGAGGCTACCACTCACCTCCAGCAGGACCTTTTGTTCCAGGTTCCTGTAGGTTCTATGAAGCAGTTCTTTGGTGCCAAGGACACCGTACCACATCATGTTCTTAGTCCGACTCCTAGAAAAAGAAGTGCCACCTTGGACAGGGCTTCTCTTATAATAAGCTGAGTTACAGTTAGCAACTGTGTACAGCAGGACACTGGAACAAAGTAGTCTGGGCTTCTCAGACATGCAAGAAGAGTAAATTTAGCAATGACGAAGTATGCTACAAACTGACACTGCCAAGAAAGTAATCACACTATGAAAAGGAAGTAAGTGACTCTCAGAAAAAATTGTATGTCATGACTTGTAGCTATAAAACTATGCTAGGGAGATGACTAGTGGATAAAGTGCTTTCTATGCAGGTATGAGGACTGGGGTTTGAATCTCCAGAACCCACATACAACTGGATGCAATAGAGCATATCTGAAATCCCAGGGCACCATGGGTTAATGGGAAACAGAACAGGAGAATACCCAGAACCCCATGCATCAGTCGTCCAGGAATACAGCAGTAAAAAATAGAAGACTGTCTCAAAACAAGATGTAAACCAAGGACCGCATGACACTAAGGTCATCTTCTGACCTCTACACATGCACTGTGCCATTTGCTCATCCACACCCACTCATACACATAATAAATAAAGCACAAGGGAGAAAATAATCTCCAAATCCTACATACTCCATGTCCGGATGACTACTGGGAGAGGGGCTAGGTAGTCTGGATGAGCACAGCTCTACCCATGAAGAGTGCTGGGGTGGTGGCCTTGCAGCACGCTCATGGCACCTTCCTCCAACGCATCATTATAGACTCTGATGCTGGGTAAGAGGCAGCCCGCTACAGTCACACACATCACTGACTTCCTGATATCCAGTCTGCCCAAGTTGGCCAATCCAGGGATGTAGTCCCTCCCCTCCTGAGCTGGCTTCTTGCTGCCTCTTTCCACACCTCTACTGACAACAAGGAGTACATACCTGCATTTCTCTGGGTGTTCATCACGCTTGTTGTTAAAGTCCAGAGATATCTTTGCATCCAAGCCAATGCCAAAATAGTTGTTCATGACACACTTCTCTGTGTAGTACTCTCTGCAAAGGCAAGTTTAAAGTCTCTCAATGGCTCAGCGAAACAGGTTCCTCTGTGACTGTCCTTCCGATTCTCTCGCAGAACAAAATCATGGCTTTTTCCATGTTTTGTTGTTGTTTTCACTTAGGTTTGTTTCCTTTCCCTGTGTTTAGAGTTTGATCCCAGGGCCCTGATTCTGGGTTTGTGTGGGGTATTTGTTTGTTTATTTGTTTGTTTGTTTTGGTAAGAGCTCTACCAAGATGTTATTCACATATCATGTCACTACCACATCACAGTACATGCTATCATTAACTGATCAACATTCAAATTGATTTGGGTTCTAGTGATGACTTACACACACTAGTGCCTATGTTGCTGTAGATATGTGTTTTAGAACCGATAGTGTTTGTACCATGGGCAGAGAACCACGGGGACACACAGCCTCTGGTCTGCCCTTGAGGCACTGCCAGTTTCCCAGAGGTCTTCACAGCATGCTTCTCTAGCACTGTCTAACCAGTCCCTGAAGTGAAAAGGGCAGTGACTGAAAACCCCTATACCAAGGCCAAAAGCCTCCCTTCCCTAGAGCACTACTGGTAACACCTCTCTAGCACGGTCCATGAGCTCACCTGCTCCTCTAGAGCCATAGGTGTGTCCTGCCCCATGCCCTCCCCCACTGAGGAAGGCAAATTCTGAAAGCACCCATAAACTCTGGAAAAAAGAGGGGCTTCTCAAAGTTTGCACTAGAATTCTAATACATTTTAGGTTATGTTTCCTTGCAATCTGATGAGAACCAATCTGTACAGCAAGAGTCCTTCCTGATCACACATCAAGTCACAGCCTTGTGACTGCTCAAAAGAGCTCTGGGGCCAAACTATTTTCTAAGCCAAAGGGCATGTGATGAGCAGTATTTATAGGTCCTAGGAAGAAAAAAAAAAGTAATACAGAAAATAGGGCGCAAGAACAAGAGCAGGAGAGGCTGGGTGCAGGGAACCAAGGAGGAAGCGGCTACCCATGAGAGGGAACAGGCTTAGCCACAGAGGGGGCCTTCCGTGATATCAAAGGAGGTAAACAAAGGAAATCTCCTGGTTCAGGGCCCCAAGAGTGTTGCTCCCAAAGGAACTATATAGCTCTGCCCCTGCTAAGGAAATACATCAGGGTCTGAGCACAAGACCAGACCAGGAACAGAGACCTATGTACCACTAGGCTCTAGACTTTTGGAAAGAGCCACCTTTCCAAAACAGGGCCTCTGTGAACCACACAAGTACTCCATCATCACACCGGAAAGCAAGAGCAGGCAACTTATAGCCAGCTGCCATCAGCCTCTACCTGCCCACAAAGCTGCAATCAGTAGCAGGAAAAGAAATGACTAAAACTGTGTCTTCTTTTGTGTGAGAAATACCATCTACAGTGAGCTCTAATATACACAGGGATCCATTAAACCATTATGCAAATGTCTTTCCAGCCTCACAATGTAGCAGAAGAGGCCCTCTGGAAAGCAGCATAGAGGAGCCACCAGACTTTCTCTCTAAAATCCTCAAAGTAAGACACTGTCTCCAGGAACTCTAACACCCAGGGAACAACCACCTGGAGGATTTCAGTTCAGGAATGCTAGAACCTACATCACTGAAAGGATGACCGACACAAGACAAGAGACAAGGACAAAAACAATGTAGTGAGTAAATTCGTGTCAACCCAGTCAATACTGATCTGGCCTGTTTCAGGGCCTGGGACAGGACAATAACAGGTCTGTCCTCTGCTGTCCAACATTAACCTACAGGGAAGGATCTCAGGCACACATCCAAGAACAGCTGAAAACAAGCCTGCTGTCCACTGATGGTTATAATTTTGACTCAGACCTCTGCACTCTGCATTGTAACAAAATGCCCCATTGGTATTGCCCCATACTTACAGGTTTTCAGGTTCAGCATTAAAGGGATCAGCATTAATTAATAAGCGACTAATGACTGAGCCCCCTGGCAAGGAGCCAGACATCCCTGCCCGAACACCTGCAAGGGAAGATGAAGAGGTACTTGGCCAGGAGTTCTAGACAGAGCAAGACAGATCTCTAAGGTTGGTGCCACATATCCTACAGGACATTATGAGCAAGTGCTCCAATTTGACTAACAATCAAAATCACCACTACCATCCCATATAAGTTATATTGGACAGTAGAATTTAACACACATAAAAACTGTCTCCTTCTTCATTTCCCTGGCACTATTTATACATTACATGCCTTTTATTTGAACAAGTACCTTTTTAGCCTTGGGATACTAGGCTATAAGTTATTACTGGTCAAGAGTCCAAGAGTTCCCAAAACAACATGGGCAATTAACATTGCTTTTGGTTGTCCACCAAAACTACATGGTAAAACTCTCTTGCTCAGGAGCTGAAGAGATGGCTCAGCAGTTAGGATGACTGTTCTTCCAGAGGTACTGAGTTCAATTCCCAGAAAGCACATGGTGGTTCACAACCATATATAACAGGATCTGATACCTTCTTCTAAGTGTCTAAAGACAGCAATGGTGTACTTGCATATATTTTAAAAAAAACAAAACTCTCTTGCCAAAGACACAGCACACTTGGGCTCAGGATAGACAGAAACGTTCTTCCTCCTGGCTAGCTTTCGTGGAGCTGAAATGTGTTATGTGGGCTATTGGGGTTGGGGTGGGGGGATAAATGGTCTACCCAGCACTAGACTTTGTTTGCATGCTGCACTACCAACCTGCCAGAAAGATGTACCCACTAGTGCAACAGTGGTGCAATGACTATGGGGTAAACCACTTTCTACCTGCATTTGTGGCCTACACCACAGACAGCGGATTCATGCCTAGTACTGTATACCATGGCTGGGAAGAGTATAGGTCCTAAGAGAAAACTTGCTGGTGTTGTTTTGCTAAACAATGTCACACTGTATTCTAAAGTTTGTTTCTACCTATAGATTAGTGCTACGCTTACCTCAAAAGTGTGAATTTAACACCCAGGGAGCAGTGGTTAATGTACAGACCCCTAATTGGCCAAAGTGCTGAGAATAAATGAGTTTTAGTGCTCAACCCTAAAAGCGACAACTGTATCAATCCCTCCCAAAGATTCAGGAAACACTGGAGAAAACAGGACAGAAAAAAACGTGCTTGAGACTGGGGAAAGAGAGCCTGAAATGATGGCTGGTGGACACAAGAGCCACAGCAGCATTTTTCACACAGTCACATATTTTTTTTAAAACATTTTTACTTATTTTTATATCTAAGTACACTGTCGCTATCTTCAGACAGCTACCAGAAGAGGACGTCAGATCTCATTACGGACGGTTGTGAGTCACCATGTGGTTGCTGGGATTTGAACTCAGGACCTTCGGAAGAGCAGTCAGTGCTCTTAACTGCTGAGCCATCTCTCCAGCAGCACCCCCCTCCTACCCCCAGTCACATAATTTAAACTACAAAGTTCTGTGTCTATTTCCATGGACCTGCAAACTCTCAAAGGACAGCAACAGTCTTATTCTTTCCAGGACCAAAGGTGCCACAGCCCGATCAAGGGTGCCACAGCCTAGCCAAGGCCAGCAAGCACCTCCAGCCTCCTTGGCACCCCACGCCCCAGACTAAGAATCCCCCAGGGAGAGTGGGTCACTCACTTGGATATAGGATCTTGGTGTTCAGAGCAGGCAGGCTATCCCGGCTTCCTGTACTGGGAGGGAGCGAGGCAGAGCTGCCAAGTGACAGGCCTTTGTTCATCAGCTTTTCACAAGGGGCCCTGGATGCTGCAAAACAGAACAACATACTTGACACTGTCCAAAGCAGAGCACAGATGAAAGGAGTCACAACAAAATGGACAGACAAGAGGGCTGTGGAAAAGAAGGAGAATTTCGAGCGCTCCTTGGCCAGTAGTATGTGTGATGAAGAATCCCTGATAAAGGTGAAGGAAGAATGTTCACACGTGCACTGTGGGCCTGGCTCATCTTGAAAGGACACAGAACTGGACAGCAGTATGAGGACACAGAGGGGCTGACCCCAATCATAGTGTGGGCACAGAAGGCACAGAGTTCTGATGCTACTTAACAGTATGTCTACTCTAGAAAAGCCCCCTTCCCTCTCCCACAGTGCGTGACAGCTGATGGGAAGAACCCTTTCCTTTTGAGACCCTTGCTGGGGTCTATTCTGAGAGAAATGAAGGTCTCAGTTTTGCCAGACACTTATGAGCAGCCCTAAGAAGGCTCTAAGAACACCTAGGGAGGAAAGGGATGTTCCTCAGCAGGGAGGCTGTTTCTTGCAGGTGATACAGTGCACATGCCTCTACTAATCATATCTTGTGGTGTGAAGGTGGTACAGATGTCAGCTCCAAGTGAGCATACCGGTTTCCTCCAATATCCAGAGCAAAGAGAAGCACCACCCTCGAGTGTCCATGACAAGCTCAGCACATATCACCCAACCGAAGCCCGGCCATACCTTTGCGTTGACTTCTCCCCTTGGCAACCACACAGCTCTCACTATGGGCAGACGATGCACACACCCTATTGTCAGTTTTCAAGTCCTTCTTCTCAGATTCAGAGAGGCCTAGGACAAAACCCTGCTGCTCCTGGGTCTGGGCATTCTGCTCATCCACCGCTGGTAAAGAAAGAACATTCTTGCTGAGATTGTGCCAGTAGGGCTAAGGATGCTATAGGTTCTCTCTTCTCAATGGTAGTATGGCTCAAGGATCAGACCCAAAGTCCTCACCACAACACACTTTAGTTCAATGCCCTAGCTCAGTTAATGGACTAGCACTTGGGCATTCCAGCTAGTAGGCTGGAGAGGACTCTGAGACAGGAAAATGTGGAGGTGAAGAGAGTAACTAGAGGCCCTAGCAGGAGAGTGGGTGGTGTGGCCACACCGGGGACCAGGTGTGGTGTGACCACAGGGTCTGAAGCGAGAAGAGGTAGAGCTGCTCAGAGTGACAGGAAGTGAGGGGGAGAGCACGGTATCTAGTGTGGTCCTAGGGCAGTGAGAGTGGTCAGTAGGGTTGGGAAGTGTCATATGAAGATGGAGGTGAGGAAGTCCTTGGGCCAAAATGACTTTCACATACCACTTTTGGTCTATAACTACATCGAGGGAATCTGGGAAGTCCAGTGCCACCTAGGAACTAAGGGACCCATTACCTTTTTCTGTGTGCTCAATAATCTGGCGAATTGCTTTCTTCAGGCTGTTGGCTCTCAGCATTAGCTGCTCCCGGGGTCGGAAGATCTGTGGCCGGGAAGGGCATGCCGAGCCCACCAGATGGTCCCCAGTAGAGCTACAGATGTTGCCTGATCCATCCCCATCCTCAGCCTCCTCAGCAATGGTAGGAGGTGGGTTGGAGAGAGAGGATGAAGCCTGAGACTCATCATCCAAGGTCTTGAGGAGAGAGTCCAGTTTTTCTTTCAAGACCGAGCACTAGATTTGAGAAAAAGCAGCATGGAGAGCAAGCTCTTGTGCTCCTACTGCTCGACCTACCCCGTGCCCAGGAACCTACCTTCTTGGCCATGACCTCCGACTCCTGCGAGCTCTCTGTCGTCTTCTCATAGGCCTTGCCCACTCGAGCCACAAAGTCCTTCACCGTCTCACAGAGCACTCTGTAGGAGACAGGACAGCTTGGCTGGGGCCCTGGACAGCACACTTGCTGCCTTGCTGGATCCCCAAAGCCCCATCACTCACTTGGCTGACGAGATCACCACAGAATGTTGGTCCGAAGTTAAGATTTTAGAAAGATGGGCTGCAACTGAGTCTTCATAGAAGAGAATTTGCTGCACCTATAATCATACCAAAACCGAGGGCAGTTAGTCTCACAATCAAGTGTGAGTTCCATTAGTGTCTGACTTGGGAGTTTTCTTCGGTCCTCTGGCCCATCCTCTCACAGAACAGACCATCTCCAGACATTATCACTGCTGTCCACTTCTATGGGAGCAAGGTCAAAAGTTTCACCAACCCGTGGACAGACTAAAACGATGAGTCTGAACTAAACAATACCTATCAGAGCCAACAGAGAGCCCATGCCTCCTCAGTCAGGACAGTGAGACAGCCTGGAAGCCCTGGCATAAACCCCAGTCTATCTTCAGTAATATGCTTGTGGCCAGCCTCCTGACTGGCCAGTCAGAGCAGAAGCTTCCTTTTCTTCTGACCAGGAACTCTACCAAAAAGGTGTAAATGCACCTCGCTCAGCTCTACCCACACACAGGAGAGCTCCACTCTTCTCTGCCCTCCCCAGGGCCAGCAAGCTTTCTCACAGATCAAAGAGAAGCCATCTGTGCCACAGTCTCATACATTTCCCTGGGTACTTTGCTCAGGCTCTACACAAATATTCTCAAAACAAAAGCATAGTCATGTTCCACCTGCAAAGCCATAAAAAGCAGGCTTGGCTTAGCTTGCTGACTGCTGCTGTCGTTGATCCCTTGGGCTTGTCAGACTAGACACCCAGCAGGACCAACACTACATGTGCCCTGCAAAGCAGTCGGGATGTAAATGCAAAGCCCCACCCCCTCAGGATCTCAGAACTAAGTCCCTGGAGTGGCCACTGCTCAGCACAAAAGACTGAGACTGGTACTGAAGCAGTGTGTGCTATCTGCAAGGGCAGCACAGACATCAGCGAGAGACAGGCGCGCAGGGAGATGAGTGTGGAGACTTCTGGAAGCAGACAGGAGGAGGCTGTGTAGGAAGGAACAGCAGACTGCAATACGTGCTAAGCGACAGTAAGGAGCATAAGACATCACAGGTATTGGGCATTAGGAAGTACCTCAAATCCTGATAACAACTTAAGAAACCTCCCAAAAGTCATGAAGCCCTAGAGTTGAGCCTGCTCAGCCTCAAGCTCAGCCCAGGCTTCTTCCTGTGCTCCTTCAGAACCACAAAAGGCAGGGAAGTAGTAAAAAAGCTGAGTGCATGACAGTCACATGTGGGACTTAAACAGCAGGTGGTGGGCTGGGGTCAGCTCAGTGCTGAATATGGGATCCGAAGAGCCATGCCCAACACTACAAGAGAAAGAGCAAGAGCAAGCCAGTGGTACCTCTGAGTCCTCGCTGAAGTCCTCGGTGACGGTGGAGGAGGAGGCCTGCCGAGGGAGCTTGGTCTCATATGCCATGACACTCCACCTGCACAGGCCCAGAGTCAGCTCAGCTGCAGCTCCCACTGACACCAGGCATCTGCAGGGCCCCAGCCCCCAACCAACCCCTCATCGCTCCAATGCTGTGGTCTGGTGCCTGGATCTTAGTTCTATTCTTAGTGAGTTTTTTGTTTTGTTTTGTTTTGTTTTGTTTTGTTTTGTTTTTGAGACTGGAGCTAGTCTTAGTCTTCACTGGTCTTAGAGTAAGAAGCTTGGCCACAGCGACCAATCCTTCTTGGTCCAGCTGCCATTCACACATCCTGGTTGCCCCACTCACCTGTCCAGCATCTTAGTGCTGGCCCTCTCCAGCTTTGCCAAGATCTGAGGGAGCTGCGTATCATCATCACAGGCAGAACCCCAGCCGAGAACACGGGCCAGGTCATTCCCTGTTCCCAGGGGCAGCACACCGAGCTGACACTGGTGGAAAACAGTGAGGAAAACATTCCCTTAGAAACTAAGTCTAAGAACCATTCCCATGCAGTGCCCACCCTGTTGACAACATCAATAGCCACAAGAAGTGCAGGAAGTCTGATCTGAAGTACGTGGCCTGTACCTTCTCAGTAGAGCCCACCAGAGGGGACTGACTGATGGGCTTTGCGACCAACAACAGATACCAAGATTCCCCAGCCCTTGCTCACTTATTCACATGCCTTGGCAATCAACCCTTAAAAACCCCTGGTTTCTACAACCCATCCCTTCCCAAGGACACTGAAATACTAAGACCTGGAGACTCAGTCTGTAACTCCTCAAACACCTCTCTACCCTACTATGCTTCTCATTCCTTGATGCTAAACTCACTTTCCAAAAGCTGTCACTAGTATCATTCCACACCACTAAAAGTCCCCCCACTGACTTCTAGGTCCTATAAGAAACCATGCCAAGGCTCTGAACATACAAGACCTAGTCTGTACCCACTTACGTATAAGGTGCCGGTTCCCAAATTGGCCCTAGCCCTGCTATCTCCTACTAGACTTAACAGAGGGCAAAAGTAAGGGAAGAAGGCATAACGGAGAAGAAGGAAGGGGCAAATATGGGATCTAGTAAAGTCTGCTGTCAACGGGGAGGGACAATGGATTGTAACTGTCCTAGGAGGGTCACTCTCAGCAGCCTATGGATAGCCCAGACCAGGAAGATGCAACAGGGCTGGGGTCATGTGGGCAAGCCAGCAACTAGCTTTAAGTAGGGAAAGAGGAAGACCAAGCTATCAGGAATAGTTGTGGGGCTTCTCCTTAGGTCCTGGATGCATGAAGACATTTGGGCAAAGTAGGAGCTGAGTGACAAGCAAGGTTAGAAACCTGCAACATTACAGTACCCAAAATCCCCAGAGTGTCCCCAAACTGACATGGCTTCAAACTCCTATGAGTCACAAAGCTTTCCCCATAGGAAAAGTGTGAAAGATGAGGCTGGGACTCCAGGTTTGACCACATAGCATATACGAGAAGCCAGGAGAAGAAACACTACCACACACAGGGCTGGGGAAGCTAGGGGTGCAGGAGAGAGTAGACAGAGCTCCAAGGGGCGCGAAAAAGCCATCGTTCTGTTCACAGTGCTCACAGAATCGACTGAGTACAAGAACCACATTCAGCCTTTCTAGAAAGCCAAACTGCATACTATAATCCCACCACTGGGGGGTGCTGCTTCTTTTCCTAGAGTCATGGTGTGGCTATCAGTGAATATTGGACCATCTCTTCAGACAATACAAAATATGATTGGTAAGTGAGACTAGACAAAGAATACAAAATCACTGAAAACTAAAGAACAAAAAATCATAATGGAGATAAAAATGACAAGCCAGAAAACTAGGGAAATGTGTTTGTTTGCTTTGTTTTGTTATCATTTCAAGATAATTTTCCTCTGTGTTGTCCTGGCTATCCTGGAACTCTGTAGACCAGGCTGGCTTTGAATTCACAGAAATCCATCTGTCTGTCTCCCAAGTGCTGGGCTTATTAAAACAAAACATGCACCACCACTGCCTGCCAGGAAAAAGCTGATCTTTACTGACAGACAGGTGAGGTGCTGGCTGAACAATGATAGCAAAACAGCCATTTGTATTTTGTCCTTGTGATTACTTCAAAGAAAACAAGGCAAAAACCATGAATGGGGTTCATTTAAAACAGTCTTCCAATAAAGCTGTGTTGGACTACATCATCACCATCATCATCATCATTTAAAATTGATACTTTCTGTTTACATACTTGAGCAAAACAAAAGGAGTGTCAAGGCAAGGGAAGGTTTCATGTCACCTGGAATGTGAACTGGAGCATCCCTGACAAGTGCAATTTGGCACTAAAAATTTAAATAAGGGGTTCCTCGAAAGAGAAGATTCTAGAACATCAAAAGGATTTCGGCAAGGTTGTCTCAGCCCTCCAGTTCCTGCACTAGGGGAGAAGTGCTAACTCAGGTCCTCCCACTACATCCCATGGAGAACTGCCACTCTGAGCTGTTCGTGGAACAGAGTATGGAAATCCACACATACCACTATGTCAAGTCTAATAACCAACCAGCAGGTGAAAACCAGATGAACAGTGTGCATCTGACATCTGAGTGATGGTTATGACAGTATGCACAATGGCTAATTGCCAAAAAAGGGGACTGGGGGTAAAAATTCAATGAACGCAATAATCGGGATAATGTATTTTTATTTTGCCTAGTGTTAAAAACAAAGCAATTAGGCTCAATGAACCATAACTCATACTTTAGAGATTGAAGATTCTTTCTTCCTTTCCTCTCAAGACAGAGGCACCCAGCAATTAGGTCCATCACCTCCCAGGAAAGAGCTAGCGTTTAGGGGACTACAGCCCCACACTCACTCCCCACATAGAGCCTGATGCCAAGTTGTTATTACAGCTCCCTTGACCTACATGAGTTTCCCATTCATCTATCACAGTGGGGTGTCCCTCAACACCAGTTTGTAGTATCTGTTTGTAGTACCTGTTTGTGAAGGTTGAGGCTGTCAATTTCAGAGAGGACCCAGCCAACACTGCCATCCCCGCCACAAACCAGAATCCGGAAGGTATCAAACTTCTGAAATAACCGTAAGCTGTAGAAGAATGGGAAGCCAGGGAAATTAGTATACTTTAAAGACAAATGATAGGTTTCTCTGTCTTACACTGAGAGAAACACCCTGTTCCATGTGGCTGAACCTGGACCCAGGCTAAGCCCATGTGGACAGGGTCTACAAGGTTGCCTAGATGTCTGTCTGCCAAGCCTCTCTGCTCAGGGACCATTTTTTTCTACATGAATGATGGTGATGTTAGATCCCAGCAGCTCTTTCAACCAGAAACAGGGAGAAAATAATACACACATTTCAGAGTACCATGACAGTCTCACTTGATGTCAGCTCTTAGGAGGGCTTGTGGGCACAGTCTTCCATATCCCAGCCAAATAGCAGGCCCAGGAATCCCCTCTCTTGCCTTTCCTCGTCCATGTGCTAGCCCATCCCTCCCCTTCCTCCCTCCCCATGCAAGGGCAGCTAGGCTCAGCCTCTGTTGCTGCTCTGAGTCCTTAGGGAGCCTCCAGTAAAACCTTTTCAAACAAGAGGTCTAGAATATGTTTTGTCTAATGGCTTACTAATTAAGAGGAAGGAGTCAAATATCTCAGCAAATAACTGGAGCCCTTTGATAAGTATCTGATGCCCTCAGCTCCCCAAGATCTGACCCAGTCCCTATCGTGCATATAGGAGAAGGTGTAGAGCAGGCACACTGGAGACACCAAAACACTAACTTAACATAGTCTCCCTTACTGCAAATCCCAAAGAAACCAGTGCCTCTCTCCATTTGAGTAACTAGTCACATATGCTGCCTTCTCACCAGGGACCCTACAGACTCTGTCTCTAATAGAGCTGGCTGCAGAGGAAGTCCTCAGAACACAAGCTAGGACAGGCAACAAGATATTGCCTCAGATTTGAACCTAAGGTCTGTGAGCATCAAGGCTGCATTTGACTTCCAAGGGATGAGGAAAGTATTTACCTGTACCCTTTAAACATTCCCAATGAGGACTCTGCTCTCCGGAGAAGCAGTGGGCAACCAAGACCAGAACTCAGGGAGTTAACAAACTGCATGATGTCAGGTGCTTGCCAGAAACAGGAAGTGAGCAAACCAACCACCATGCCATCTCAACTGGACCTCTGTATCACATCGCCTCTGCTCACTCCAGCTGCATATCAGAGAGCTCTTACACATCAACGTCCAGCTTGCCTGCCACAGCACAGTGGGTTTTCAAGCACTGTCTCTACCTGAGCCTGTTCAGTGTAGTGCAATCAGCAGATATGATACTTTTAATATCCCTGCCCAACTGAGACTAGTTCCTCATTGACCTCAGAAAGAATGGATCTGTGCCATTCAGAAAACAGGGATCTGCAGAATTCCAGGAACACTGCCTCTGAGCAGACCCCTATAGGAGGCCACTTGTGGTTGTCTTCCAGCCAGCTGGGCAGCAAGTGAACAGGAGCAGAAAAAAGCAACAACACTGAAGAGTAAGGGGCAGCATGAGCCCCACAGCTTAGGCACACAGAAAAGTCCAGGTTCAAGCTATAGCAACATATGGCTCTAAAAGAACCTCTCCTAAGGTCCTCCCAGAACTCACAATGGAAGTAGGGACTGCAAGCACCTTCCATTTCAATCTCCCCAAATGCTGGCATGCCCTGAGTCCTACCTTACAAGAACAAATGTTTCTTGCAAACCTGTGGAAAGAACAAAACTAAAAGGAAAGGACGTGTCTTCTCCCTGGCTTGCAGCTAAGAAGCTTCATATCACTGCACCTGCTGGAAAATACCACTGTGTTGAGATGGAAAAGTCCCCTTGGTTTCACTGGAGAAAGGCTTCCTAAGAACTAAGCAGGCAGTACAGAGAGCAAGGCAGGTCTGTAAGCACCAGCACAGAAATGTCCCAAGCACAGGAACTGATGCATGTGAGCATGCTATACGTAGCAACTAGAGTAGTTGTGCGTGCATGCTCACTTTTGTGTGGTGCATTTGCAGTGGCAGGATGCAAACATCTACCATCTATTAGGAGCAGGTCCTTCATAAGCAGAATTTTGAGAGGGGCAGTGGAACTTCTTTGCTATTTGAAAATTTCTTTATAAAAATTTATTTTTATTTTATGTACACTGCTGTTTTGCTTATATATGTATGTTCATGTACCACATGTACAGTATCTAAAAAGGCAAGAAAGTGTTGGATAATACCCTGCAAGTGGAATTATAAACAGCTGATATGATGTGTTTATAAAAAGATAAAGAGAGGGGGGATATGTTCTATAGAGGTGTGGGGGAAAGGGGATCTCAGCAGGCCCATGCTAAGGCATCCCTTCCCCCTGAGGGACCAGCCACATGATGGTATAGCATACAATAGAGTTTATTCAGGGCATGGGGAGGGGAGTCAAGAGGGTAGTAGAGACAGACAGACAGACAGACAGACAGACAGACAGACAGACAGACAGACGAGGATGGCCATGAGTACATGGAGAGAGAGGGAGGAAGGGAATAGAGAGAGAAGGGGGAAGGGAAACAGAGAAAGGGCAAGAGAACAAGAGAAGTGCAAGAGAAAGCAAGGTCGGGAGGCAATGAAGGGGTTTACAGCCCCATGGGAAGAACAATGATGTCGGCCACACAGATGCCCCAACAAAGGGAAAGGGGGGGGGGAGGTAGGAGTGAGTCGGGTGGAGGGACATATACATGGAGGCAGGGGGTGGGAGGAGGGGTTGGGGGTCTTTGGGGAGGGGGAAAATCGGCAAAGGTTTTATCACTGGCAAAGTAAATGAAGATGATATTCAATAAATAAAAATTAAAAAAGAGAGAGAGAGAAAGCAAGAGAGCAAAAGAGGAAGGAACGGGCAAGTAGTGCCTTTTATAGTGAGCCAGGCTGTTGCTAGGTAACTGTGGGGTGAAGTCTAGACAGAATGCTAACAGTTGTGAGCTGCCATGTAGGTACTGGGAATCAAACGTGGGTCCTCTCAAGAACAGCCAATGCTCATATATACTAAGTCATCTCTCCAGAACAAAACAAAGCAAAAAAATCTTATTTTTGATCCTTTTAAAGTGAGTATGTCTTATCTACAAAACATTGTAACTTCCTAGAACAGAATGTCTTACACAATCCCTACCCAAGATGTGGTCCTCCATTCATAAGGTCAAAAACCTGGGCAGGGTTCAGCAGCTGCTTGAATCTTCTGAGAAACTTCACACCTTGATTGTCTCCACTTTTTGAATTGACAAAGACCAGCAGGGGGCTTGTACAAGATGGGGGACAGGTGGCCTTCCAGAACCCTAGACACGAGAGTGGAACAAAAAGAAGCTTACAAGCTGTTGAGGTGCTGTGGGCTGAATAAGCAGCAACAAGAGGCACAGAATTCACAGCGTGAGCCAGTGAGTCAGTGAGGGACAACACAAGTGTGAGGAAGTGACACCTCAGGGCACATCTTCAAGGCCTCCAGATTTTCCCTCACTGTATTATCCCCTCTTCTTGCTGCCAGCCTGGCAGAGCTCTTTCCTCTGACCATGTACCCCAGAGATCCCCTTCACCAATCCTTTGCAGCATGTTTCTCCATGGTCCAAACAGACATGCTAGGCTCTGTCACAGAGGGTGACAGGCACAGCCCTTCAGCTTATGGCAGACCAGTACACTTTACACTTGGTCTCTACTCAACAGCCAAGACCTCTATCAATCCTTCCAGAAAAATGCTGGCTCAAGCTGTGAATCCTATGGCAATTCCCAGGATATCAACTATGACCTCTGCCCATGCCACATCTGAGCCTAGCCTCTTGCTGATCATGTCTCAAAACTGTCAAGACAGCCATCTGCAGAACTGGTAAGGAAGGCAGCATAGAGAAACAGCATGTGAGCACCCACCGTCAGAGTCAATACTGTTGAGTGCTGTGGGAGGGATGACAGACACCTTACACAGGCCAAGTGGACACTTCATCACCAAGGACTCTTTGCAAGATGTGTGAACCTGAAATAAAAATCACATGTCACCAGGAGTCAGTGTCCTCATACACACCAGAAATTCCCTGGCACAGCATCTGGAAATCCCTCCCCAAAAAGAGGCAGACACCATCAGAGCAGGCAAACCTGTGTCCCCCAAGCACCCTGTTCCCTGGCCTTGCACAATAAGAGGTGAAAAATCAGATGGGATTCGGCCCAGTAGAAGCCAGACATGAGAGTGCACACAGCCCTCCACTTCCATCTTAACTTTCAGGGCTCCTGGAACCTGTCTTCATGTGACTAGGTTCCTTGCTAGTCACCAACAGTCAAAACAAGGTGCCAACCACAGGAGCCATGGCTGTCTAATCACTGACCCTCACTGGCAGGTTTCCTTCCAACCAGCCACTGGTGGAGCATAGCATCTGAAGACCAAGCAGGGACATGCTAGAGACATCCCAGAGTTCCAACCCATGGCCAGCTGAGCACCCTAGGGCAGAAGTGTTCCTCCCATACCAGCTTGTCCCTGATGGCACTGTGGGCAGACAAGCAGGACTTATGAGACGTAATACTAGGTTCAAGAAGCCACGCCATGCTGTGGCTCCTCCTCTTTGCTTGAGGGTGCTGATCTCTATAATCACTGTCCCAGAACAAACTTCTCTCAGTGTTCCTCACAAGTGTCCCTACTCTCACTCACAGAAAAGTCCATGAATCTGTGCCAAAAGACCTCTTCACAACCTGCTGGGATGCTGCCAGGGGAGATAGGGTACTTTTATGTAAAAGATAGGACCAAAGTCAAAGAAAGGAATTAACAAAACTGTCAAAAAATGAGGCTGACTAGGTCCAAGTGAGACAGTCAAGGCTCGGAGCTTTTAGAAGCCTCTGGGGTAAACTCAGGAGTTAGGAAGGAGGGGAACAAAGCCCTGAGCCCAGAGTATATCCACACACCCACAGGCAGGACAGACAGTACCTACTCACCATCGCCTTGCACCACAGGCAGCGCCAGTCCTGCAGGCGCAACACACTGCCACAAGTCTTGTCACACACAATACACTTGGCGCTCACAGGCAGGTTTCCTTCCAGCCACTGGTGAGGCATGGCAATCTATAGACCAAGCAAGGACACGCTAGAGATATCCCAGAGTTCTAGTACAGAAGTCAGTTGGTCACCCTGGGATAGAAGTGCTCTTTTCAAGACAGTCCTCCCCACACCAGCTTGTCCCTGATGGCCAGTGTGGGCAGACAAGCAGAGCCCACACCACAGCACCTATTGGGAAGGAAGACCCCAGACTTAAGGGGATTAGGGCAGAGCTGGGAATACGATGACCACAAAGGTCCTAATCCTAGTATGATACCTTAAATGAGAAGTGTAGGGAGGGCAAGAAATAGGAGGTGCTCTGCAGGTCACAAGCAGAATCCCCCTGGACATACCCCATCCTCATCCTCAATGATATCCTTCCCGATTGAGGCCAATGTGGTCCACTTGCAGTTACTGGTTGCACGCACAGCACACCGTTTGTGAGCCTTAAACTTACACACTGTGGGAAAAGGAATACACAACCCTTCAAGCTTCATCTTCAACAGGAGCTCCCTGTAGGGCAAATGGCTGCTTAGTGAGGTAAGGGCGGGACGAGCTCTTGAGGCTGCCACCTGTGACTGCAGAACATGCAGAAAGCCAGTAGAGGAGAATGGGTGAGCAACTGAGGCTCGGCAGACTGCTGGCACCGTCACAGCACCTCACCTCTATCCAGCAGACAAGCAGACTCAGAAAACTATGGAACTGAAATCTGAAATTCATCTAGCTCCATATTACAAAATACTCCTCTTTTGGATTTTTTTTTTATCCACTTAAAATAAATGTAAAACAAGCTGTACAAAATAAGCAATAGATAGTCCTGGCCATGAGTCAGAGCTTGTAGTCCCTGTGAGACCTCTGCTCTGCCACCAGAATCCTCCCTAACCCTGTATTCTGTGAGGCATGTTCTCTCCTGCATCCAGAGCACACAACCAGAAAGGGCCTGCACCTTCTGTATCCTCGCTGCTACTTTCTTTCTGCTTAAGCTGCAGAAGCTCGGAAAGTAAAGGATATAAACCCAAGGTCGGAGTCCGTGGGAAGAAGAATGGCGTGGTGGGGACCACTCCTCTGGACTCCCCTCAGGCAGCTAGACCTATTTATTAAGACTGCATTTGAATTTCAAACAGTTTATCAAGTAAAACCTTCAGTCACCTTTCACCAGAGTAACAAATGCAGCTTTCTTACCTTCACAGGACAGCCCATGGGATGTGACCCCAGACAAAACTTCACGACACACGTTGCAGTAGGTTGGTCGTGCATGGGAACAAGCATACCAGTTGTGCATCCCTGAGAAATGGTCCATGCTATATTGGGTAGGCTGGAAGAATGACACAAAGAGGGAAAAGATAATGTTTCTCTTTGGAATTCTTTAACGCAGCAACATAAAGTACCCCCAGAGAGCTTCACGAAGGACAGGCCAGAGCCTTGACAGGTCTATCAAAAGAAAAAGGCATAGGCCTCAATTTTACAAGATACATGCTGGGGTCTACTTGGAAGACACTCAGGGGTGAAGGGTGGGTGTGGGGTGGGTCAGAGCAGAGGCAGGAGAGGCAACAGCAGGCACCCATAGACAACATGCTTCTCTCTTAACCTCAAAATGCTCTTTGTTCTGGACAGTCTTGAGTGCTGCAATCCAATCTTCCATTTCCTTCCTGTTGTCGGCACACAAGATGAGCTTCCTGCAAGGAGTGATGACCTAGAAGAAGCAAACCACGGTCTATGTACCCATGAGAAGGGCGATGCTGGCAGTTACAGAACCTCTATCTACATATGCTGTGGTGGAATGTGCTTGGCCAAAGAAGTAGCACTATTAGGAGGTGTGGCCTTGTTGGAGAAAGTGTGTCACTGTGGGGTGGGCTTTGAGACCCTTCTCCTAGCTGCCTAGAGAGTCTTCTCCCGTTTGCCTTAGGAACAAGATATAAAACTCTCAGCTCCTCCAGTGCCATCCCTGCCTGGTGCCATGCTTCATACCATGATGATAATAGACTGAACCTGAGAACCTATAAGCCAGCACCAATTAAATGTCCTTTAGAAGAGTTACCCTTGGTCATAGTGTCTGTTCACAACAGTAAAACTCTAAGACAGAAGTGCATATTCACAGGGAAAATATTTCACTCAGGTATTCACATTGAACAGATCATAAAAGTAGTTATGTCTCACTGCAAACCGAGAAGCAATTTCAGGCCAAAAAGTCAATGGCATTTCATTAGCTGAGAACCACTTAGAACTCACTGCTAACACATAGGAAACAAACAAGCCCTGGAAAACTGAAAAAGAGAAGCAAACAAAGAAATGCAGAGCTACTGGCCAGCATGTAAATGACGTTCTCAAGTACTGATGGGAGGCAAAGAGGTACAAACAATTTAGAGGGGAAAAGTGACATGGTTTACCAAAAAAATGTCATAACCTCTTAATTTTACTGTAGAATGATACAAGAAAAACAAGACGGCTCAGTAGCTCTAGGCCCTCACTACAAAGCCTAATAACCTGAGTTCATGCCCCGGAACCTGCACAATGGGAGAGAACCAACTCCTACAAGCAGCCCTCTGACCTCCACACAGGTATTATATCCATGTATATACATAAATAAACAAGTACATGTAATAAAATAATATAAATGTTTAATTGATTCCAAAATCAAATCTATACACAACAAAGTTTAAGTAGAAGTTCTTTTTTCTTTTTTTCTTTTTGTCTTTTCCCTCTATTTTGATTATGGGAGGAGGGAGGAAGGAAGGGAAGGGGAGGGAGGGGGGGAGGGGAGGACTTCCATTTATAAGCTACATGCAAACAAAAAAGTATTTATACTCCCTGTATAAACAGAAGCATACTAAGGATATCACTTCCCACCTCTGCTTTCTCTCATATATCCTAGCCTGTATAGCCCAGCCTCCATGCCTGTATAGCCCAGCCTCCATGCCTGTATAGCCCAGCCTCCATGCCTGACAGCACACAGACTCTAGTTCTACCTCACAGGAGCACAGCAGTCTATGACACAGACATCAATCAGCTTCTCAGCCAGTCCTATTTACCACTGAGAACTCTGCACTGTTTAAAATCCTTTGCTATTTCATGGAGTACCTCAATGAATGATCTTTTACGATTTTTATACTATATCTCTGGTCCAAATTCCTAGAAGTAGTATTTCCCTGAAAGAGAGTAAATTCATATGTAACCTTGCTAAACGTTGCCAGGTTCCTTCTGCAAGTGCTGGACATCCCATCGCATTCCCACCAATACGTTTAGGGAAGTGCCTATTTCCAGGGAGATCTCCTCAATCAAATGTTTTAGACTTTTACATTTGTTCCCATCTTATCTATTTCAACTTATATTAAGAAGACCCAATTGAGAAACATGATATTCAAGTGCTATGATTTTGTCTGGGACTCAGAACACAAAAAGTAGTGCTCTTTCCAGCAACTAAGGTTCACACAGAGAAGATGAACAGAACTGGGTCTCCAATACAAACTTTGTTTGCTCTCAGGTTTCCAAGGTTGCTAGAATGAAGAATCTGAGGACCGGGAAAAGCCAAGAGCATGCTAAAATGAAGAATGACAACAGGCAAGGAGCACTGCCTTCAGAGATCAGGCACCCTACAGGCCTCCCTCCCAGCCTTGCTGCAAGTCTGCTCCAGAGCTGCGTCTCCAAGAACATACAGGTCAAGCTGCCACCCAGAGAAAACTCACACTGGAGAAAGACCTACGACCACTTCAGATGCTCACAAGGACCTCAGTACGAGGCCCGGAAGTGGGGTCAGCCAGTGCTTTAGACTTGGTTGCAGATGGTGGTGGAACTGAAACCCTGCTCATTGTTCTTGCTCTTCTGCAAAGTTTGCAAACTCTCCTTAATGACTCCCTCTAGCACAGCCTCAAAATGTGAACGTTTTCATCAGCATAAGAAACTCAGTCAAACCGGGTGGTGGTGGCGCACGCCTTTAATCCCAGCACTTGAGAGGCAGAGGCAGGCAGATTTCTGAGTTTGTGGCCAGTCTGGTCTACAGAGTGAGTTCCAGGACAGCTAGTGCTACATGGAGAAACCCTGTCACAAAAAAACAACAAAAAACAACAAAAAAAGGGGGGAGGGGAGGGGAGGGGAGGGGAGGGGAGGAGAGGAGAGGAGGGGAGGGAAGGAGAGGGAGAAGGAGAAGGAGAAGGAGAAGGAGAAGGAGAAGGAGAAGGGGGGAGGGGAGGGGAGGAGAGGAGAGGAGAGGAGAAGAGGAAGGGAGGGAGGGAGGGAGGGAGAGAGAGAGAAAGAGAGAAAGAGAGAAAGAGAGAAAGAGAGAGAGAGAAAGAAAGAAAGAGAGAGAGAGAGAGAGAGAGAGAGAGAGAGAGAGAAAGAAAGAAAGAAAGAAAGAAAGAAAGAAAGAAAGAAAGAAAGAAAGAAAGAAAGAAAGAAAGAAAGAAAACCACATGCAGAAGAGACAGCACCCAGAAATGAACAGGAAAGGCCACTGGAATTATATTAATTAAAGATTAGAAGCAGATCTTAATCCTACAGAAATACTTGCTTGATATTACTGAGAAATGCAGATTGAAAATATAAACTCAAAACTTTCTTTTACTTGCATCTATTTATTATGTATGGAGGGGTTCATGTCACAACACACATGTGGAGGTCAGAGTAGAAGCTGCAGAAGTCAGTTCCTTATGCTCTGAGCCATCAACACACACATACCACCCCAGATACTTTTTAACTTAGTAGATTCTGATGGCAGATTACACTGGTTCTCAAGGCAGAGTATAATATGGTAAGATCTAGCGAGCTTTAAGATTGAGACTTTTATCTCAGCAGAAGCACTTCTACCCTTCATCTGCTCCACTCACTCACTGCATATAAAGTTATTCAGAGAAACACTCATAAAGATCAGAAATCACTACTGTGCTGACAGTTCCAAAGATGGCAGGAGACTGGCTACAGTAATTATGATGTGTTTATACATAGACATCACACTGACACTAAAAAGACAGAACCTCTGCAGCACAGCTCCCAAAATATACAATAAAAGCGAGTGCAGCAACCGTGTGGTGCAGAGGGAAAAGTAGTATCAGTTAAAGCTGGGAAATATTTCACATCTGTTTCTTACAATTTCTGTACCATTTATTACCAACTTGTAGCACCCACTTAAGAAAACAGCCTTAAACTTACAATACACATTATGCCTCCATAAAAGGAACTACAGAAGAGAATTCTATTTGACTTAGGCATGATGGCACAGGTCTTTAAGTCTAGTTCATTAATACCTGCAGAGGCAGGGAGTTGCAGGCAAGCCTAGTCTGCATAAGACCCTGTCTCAAAAGAAAAAGTAGTTTGATTAAATATGAACCTTTTTTTGCTTCTATCTCTTCAGACAAGTGCATAATTTCCCATGAGATAAGGAGAAACTTCCAGCAGCTGCAGCCCTGCCAACAGGAACATAGGCAGAATATTCCTCACCAGGAAACAAAGGGCATTATGGATATCACTAAGCAGGTCCCACCCAGTGCTCCACATGGGCTCAAGATACTCAAATAGTCAGAAAGCCTGCCATGGTGCTGGGAAGAATTAGCTAAGGAGATGACTGAAGCACAGGCCCATGATCTCTGGGAAACTGAGGCATGAGCAGGAACTACAAGCGCTGGGATGCGGCTAAGAGTGCAGTGCTGGTCTAACCGGTAAAAGGCCCATAAGCAAAGCAGAGGAGGCACACTGGACACAGAGGATGCTTCTGAAAGACACAACTCAAAGTACACTCGTATTCACTCCCGCTGTGGCTGGTGGGCAGAGGAGGTGTCAGATAACAACACTGGCTAAAGAGATGGACACTTAAAACCTCAGGCGATCCACAAGGTGTTTACTTACAGTATTTGCCCAATGAGCCTTCTTTATGCCATAAAGAATTCCTCGTTCTCAGGAGCGACCGGCCCTGAGGAGACCCAATGCAGCCAGGTCGGGCTGCTCCAAGTCCTAAAGCAAACCAAGCAGGCCAGAGCTACGGTGGCCCTGGGCCCACAGCTGCTTCTTGTCTGGCAGAAAGGGAGACTACAAAGCACCTAGTCCCAGAGCAGCAGGCAATGGACAAGAAGAGAACCAGAATGCATCTCAAGCTCTTCTGGGTTCAGTGAGAACTGTGGGTAGCTCATCTCATTCCCCTCTGGCAGGTGAATGGCCTGAAGATCAATGCACACCTCATTAAGTCATCAACTGGTTGCCCCTCCCACCCTGACCACATTTTTGAAGAGTTCAAAACAGAAGGTAAAGATCTAGAAGGCAATGAATGAACCATCAAACTGAACCCCGCATCAAAACCATTTCAGGAAACAGTCCTCTCAGCATTAAGGCGAGGCCCTGCACCCAGAATGTCCAAAGGTCAAGACACGGGTTACAGGGCAAGGCACACAGTGGGCAGGGCAAGTACACAGTCTGGAAGCTGAGCTACTTGGTCTTCAGATTTCATGAAGACAAATCCAGGTGACTCTGATAGGGCTTTCCTTAAAGCTCCGCTAACAACCACCACCACCACCAAAAAAAAAACAAAAAAACAAACAAACAAAAAAAAAAAACCAAAATAAAACAAGTGAAAACCCTGGTCAATAAAGATCTCAGTGATAGACAGCAGAGGGTGGCAGGCCTTGGGAACATAGGATGACCACAGTGGACTCTCCTCAGTTCTCAACATCTGGGTGTCCTGGAATGAGAGCTGGAGAATGAGAAAGAACCTAACACCACCAAAGTCCCTCCAAGGCGCAGAGAAGAGGTAGGCTTTGACGGACAAGCCCGCCAAAGCAGAGTGTCCCAGAGGCTGCCCACTGCTGCCACACCTGCTGCTCCAGTGAAGGCCTGCCAGCAGCTACCAAACGGTGTCCAGAGAAAGCCAAGGAGGATGGAAAGCTGCCTTCCTTGTATCCAGAAATAACACCGACCCTATCCATTCAACTCATCAGTCAGGGACTGTGCACACAGAGGTAAGATAAGCGAGCTCTGCATACAGGAGAAGACTATGATAAAAACAAGCAAGGGGTTAGAGAGATGGCTTAGTTAGTCAGTTAAGCTGCTTAAGCAAGAGGACCTGGTCCCAGCCAGAATCCACATAAAACTCTGGGGGCAGCAGCACATTTGCAGTCCCAGAACAGGGAAGATAAAAAACCTAACACCAGGTCCAAGGGAGAGGCCATCCTGTTTCAAAAACCAAGGAATGGAATGCAAGGATGACCTCTGGCCTCTACACAAACACATTTTGACACACACACAGCAACACCCCCAAAAGCTGGACATGGGTGGAGTAACTAGATCACACAGTAAGTTAGAATGTGAACACAGGGGTTCTTTAAACTAAACATGCAGGCTGATGATATAGTTCTGCAGGGAAAGGTGCTCGGCACCAATCCTACAACACCAAGTTCCATCCAGTGACCCACACGATGCAGATAACTGAGTGCTCTGAACTGCCCTCTAACCTCCATACCTATACCTATACCTATACCTATACCTATACCATGGTGTAGGCCTCCCTTCCCATAGAAATACACAGATGTAACTAAACATGCAGCCTCCATAAAACCCAGCAGTCACTCCACAGCATTTGCTATGGACAAGCCATGGATGTCCATGATGGTCACAGCAGCCTCACTCATAATCACGGAGCGCAACTCTGTGGCTCTCCTCTGTACAACTACAGCACTGTGGCACACCCGTTCCATGGAATACACTCAGCCATAAGAAGGAACAGTGACTGATGCACACACACAACATGAGCTAACCTCTAGGAAACTATACTGGCTGGGAAAAGCTGACCCAAGGGTGATGTGCTGTATGATTCTCTATGTACAACATTCCCCAATTGATGAGGTTACAGACATGGCAAACAGACTAGCAACTACAGGAGCTGTAGAAGTCTTGAGCAGAAATAAAGGGGAGCAGGAAAGATGCAGAGAAGAAAGCAATCCTCTGGGTATAGATGGATTCAGTGGTGGCATCCCTACAGGACATGTTCTACAGCTACACAGCACTCTCCACTAAGGCAAGCTGGTATGAAGGCTCTTAAAATGAAAAGATTATTTACAAGAAGCCATGATCAACAGCAATTAAGTTTGACATGGAAACACAAAAATGACCTTATATCTTTCTTGGGGTTTTGTTTTGGTTTGTTTGGGGTTTGTTTGTTTGTTTGTTTGTTTGTTTGACTGATTGTTTGACTGTTTTGAGACAGGGTTTCTCCATATAGAGGTTGGTCTCAAACTCACAAGAGATCCACCTGCCTCTGCCTCTGCGCCTGTCTCTGTCTCTGTCTCTGTCTCTGCCTCTGCCTCTGCTTCCCAAATGCTAAGCTTAAAGGCATGAGCCACCACCTGGCAGGCCACATTTCTTGAGAGGTCTGTCTCATCAAAAGTTAAAAATGCATCCTTATCTTGCTAAGCCTCCCAGCTTGTCAAGAAAACAAATCTCACCTTCAGCACACATCCTCATGGAAAGGTGGCCCCAGCACATCCTGTACCAATGCTGTGCACCAAGGTGAGCACTCAGTAAGCCTCTCAGTCCACATAGCAGACTTGAAACCATACCCTCTGGCTCAGATGCTTGCACTACTGTTGGCTGTAACCAATGGCCAGACACTTGGCCTATACCAACACAGTGCTACCAAGAAAAAACCTGGGGATAAGTGGAGTTGAAGAATTAATGAACGAAGGCAGGTGGTAGAGTCCTCCCTGGAGAGTTGTCAGCCCAGCCCCTACTTCAACAAGAATACAGGGAGCAACATGAGTCAGCAGGCCAATGGCCAGGTGCCTGGCTAATGTGCCAAAGGACTGTTGATGTCTTCTTGCCAATTGCCCTCAGAGGCCGCCACCAACTACCCAGCATCCCAAGTCAGAAAGCAATTCCACCTCCTCTCCATCCCTCATCTGGGGCTCTAAATCCTTTCCTCCTCAGAAATAAACCCAGACAATATTTTTCAATTGAACAAACAGGTAAGACCCCCACAGCAGACAAACACTTGAATACAAAAGTCTCACAGAATACAATGTAGTAGCTGGTGATGGAAAGGGGGGACTACTGGGGGGAGGGGGCAACACAGGGAGTAGTTTCCAGGGAACTCAAGAGCAAAGACAGGGAAGGGGTGACGAGATCCAACAGGTGAAATGAACAAGGCAGGACAGGGGCCGGCCATGCGGGGGCCATAGAACAGTAGCTTCTACTTCAGGTGAAACGAAAAGCACAGCAGCATCCTCACAAAGGCTGACTTCTGAATCTTATCTCCAGCGTTGCTCTGGTTACTCTCCTGAAAACTGACAGGGCAGCAGTTAAGACGCCTGTGGGAGGAAGCTCAGCAAGCTAGCACCAGATACAGAGAGCAGAGGTGCGGACCCAAGTGTGCTCTGATGGCCACAAGGAGCTGCTGATAAATCAGATGGGTAAGAGAAAAAGTCAACAGGCCTCCTTGGGCAGTGGGTAAGGCCAGCTGCCATGTGGTGACCAGGACACCATGGTTGAAGGAGGTTTGGAGTTGAGAGATAGAGATTCCACTTCAGTTATAACCAATGTCTGTTCATATCCAGGAAGTCGTCATCTTGTGGTTCATCATGAATAAGACTACTTATCAGCACCACTAATGGTGCTGAAGTACAGCCATGTACCACATGCTACTTACATCAGTGGCAGACACTGGGTACAAATGGAGCTGTTAAAGAGCCCTTGCTACCTGTTATTTTTACTGTTACTTTCCTGGCCAGATAAACAAATATTCACCATCATGTGACAACTGCCTACAGTATTCACAGTGGCAACATGTTCTACAAGTTAGCATCTCAAGAACAGTCCATGCCATCTATACCTACACATCTATAAGTGTATGCTGTGGTATTTGTATATGTCTTAGAGCAGGTCCTGCTGCTAGGTAGCACATGCATGACAGTTTTGGTGAGCAATGTGACAGTGTCTGGTCTAGCTGAAAATGCGCAGACCTACTACTTCTATCCTTAGAAACACATGCTAGAGACTTTTGCCTGTGTGCCAGGAACATCAAGATAAGCATGTCCTTGGCACCATAGCTCATAGTAGTAAAATCTGTCAGTGTGTTGGAGCTCTCCGTATGTCCTGGAGCATTATGGAAGCTATGAAAACCAACTCTGTAGTCTTTATCCAATCTATTCAACAGGAGGCCAATGTGTCCACAGTAATCAATCTCAGAAAAAAAAAAGAGTTGATTCAGTCCTTGAACCAGCTAGGCAGTAAAACCTAGTGCTCTACCTATATAAGCATGTAGAGATAGCAGAACAGCAAGCAGAGCATGAAAAACACCAAGTTCAGACCCCTGGCAGAACAGAAAAGAGACTGGGAAGGGAAAGACTATCCCAAGAGCGTCCTTCAATGATTCACACATGTCTTAGTCTGGGAAGCACAGTGAGTTTTCAAGGCCTTTAAATGTTTCAGCATGAAAACAGAGATGCACCACTGAGGTAACAACATAACCACAGTTCATACTCAAAGTTCAGGAACACAAAATGTAAGAAGCTAGCAAGCAACCACACCAGTAGACTACTTTAGCTGATGAAATGGGAGAGGTCTCCTGTGGTCACAGTAGACACAGAGAGCCTCTCGGATGCAATTCTATTGTGTAGCTGCCTGAATTCTCTAAGTGGCTGAGGTCTCAAAAGTAGAGCTTTAGGTGGGAGAGAGGGGGAGGCACTCCTAAACCTCTCCATAGGAAGTTTTCAGAATAGACCAACAGAACACCTTACCCCAAACATGCAGTCAGTGAATTCTAAGGATGGCCACCACCATCACAAACTAAAGACTTTTCTAACTGTGGACACCTGTCCCATGTGGCTGAGGGTGTGACCCCAACTTTAGGGTAAAGACTCTAGCTCCAAGTGGATGAGAACAAGGCAGGGCAGAGCTGTCTACACTGCTGCAGCTGCTTGGGAACCGTAGGGAAATCACTCCCTTTGCCACAGCTTGGAACATTTGGATAAATCAGAGAAACCTGCACTTTCTCCTGGGCAGATAAGAGCAGGAAAATGTTTCTAGCATGTGGGTGAGGGGTAGAAGCAGTCCCTCTCAGTGCTCCATGAGAGCCTTACCTCTTACCCAAGACCCTAACGGTCTCCTGTGGGCTGTCTCTGACCCGCTGTTCTCCTCTTTCCTCAAGTGCTTAGGCATCCAAGAGAACCGGCATGCGCAGGAAGAAGTTTTACAATGATCAAGAACAACCTGTGGGTCACACAGGTAGACCAGGGACACAGAGTAGCACATTAGTACTTTGCCACCCTGCCACTGACCAGGAAGGTGGCAAACAGTGTCAGCATAGGACAGGATTGGGAAATGCTCTGCTAAATATAGCTCCTGGCTCAGGAAGGTAGCCCAGAAAAGGTCCGGCGCCCTGGGCAATTCCTGTCACTTCCTGTTACTCATATCCTGCTGTTCTGCTGCAGCTCTGGCCCCTGGGTACCCATGCACTGTTCCCTAACTGGAAGCACCCCAGACAGACTATCCACAGCATCTGGGACGTGTGCAGAGCCTGAAACAGGGAAGCAGACACCACCACAACCACTACCCTCCCACCCTCCGCAGTTGGGTAGAAAGAGTCCAGGAAGGTCCCAAAGTTCCACCACTTCCCAGTACATGGCCATGACAGGAATCCTGACAGAACAGTTGCCACATGCTTCTATAGTCCCCCAAGAGAACTGGAAGCAAGAAGTGCTGAGAATAGTGTACAAGGACTTGCACCCTAATCAAAAAGCTATCTGTAATTGACACCTGCTTATAAAGAAAAGTTAGTTTTCCCCAGCAGTCTAATTGTGGGTACATTAACCACACTTAAGGACAGGCCCCATGCCCAGTAGTAGTTGATCAACAAAAATGAACCCAATAATATTTCATGGACTTTTTGTCTCATATTGCTTTATCTGTGTATTTGTCTTACTGATCTTTTACTTGTATATTATGGTTTCTGGTCCTGTGCTTTTATGGGTTGTGTGAGTGTTTCTATTTTCTTTTTTAATTCTGATATGTTTGGAGTTTGGTTTTGATTTTTGTTGCTGTTTGCCTGTTTGCTTTCTAAAGTGACAGGGAGGTGGAATTGGGTGGGTAGAGAGATGGGAAGGACCTCAGAGGAGTTAGAGAAGAAACCATGATCAGAATATATTGGGAGGAAAATCCAGTATGAAAAAGAAGAACTGGAAGCAAAGAAAGGACGGCATCACAGGTGGCAGGTGCCACCACAGCAAAGCCATTGGACCACTCCACCTTCCCAGTCCAGGACACCCAGACATGGAGCAAACATCCCAACATGTTATCAAAAAGTCTTGAAAGAAAGGAAGGGGGGACAGAGGGAGGGTGGTGGGGAGAGGAGAAAGCAAAAGGAGAGAGTTCTATCTAAAAATGAAAAGTGATGAACAATGGTTATCTTTTTCCTATCAGTGGCTGCTTCGATACATTCAGTTGTGCTCAGCTGTGGGGAACTGTAGCAAAGCTGACCTTGGGTAAGTGAGTGGGATGTGCCTCAAGGAAGAAGGGAGGCTCCTACAAAAGGCTCCTCGGTTCAGGGGATGAAGCCCAGGGAGCATCTCCTGCGTCAGTCAGTGACAGTCAACCAGCATGCCGAAGTCACAGGAGAAATGATCTCGACATCAGATCACGGCATGTTTCCTGATGGACGTACACAGCTGACTATCAGAAGTGAGAACATGCACAACCATGGCGCAGAAAGACACTCCTGGGGAAATAAGTATCAAAAACAAATCAGCAAGTGTATAACCAATAGGCTTCAAAAGCCTGAATTCTCATGTACCCTTCTTTGTAGGACATAACCTGAAAACTATTGGTTTGTATCAGGACTTCCCAAACTTGACATTATTATATTTTAAGCCAAATAATTCTTTGTTACAGGATTGTTCCTATAACGCTGTTAGTTGGGTGTGGTGGCACATACTAGTAAATCTAGCACTCAGGAGGCAGAAATTTGGTCTCTGTGAGTTCAAGGCCAGCTTGGTCTACATACTAGCAGACTTCCAGTATGGCCAGCCAAAGCTATACAGTGAGACTGTGTTTCCAAAAATCATGATGAAACAAAAACAACAACAAAGACAAATACATAGGAGTTGGCAGGGGCGGGTGGGCGCCCGCGGCTCCCCCCCACCCCCACCCCATGGAATAAGCATCTTGTACTCCACAGGGTACTCTAGGGCAGCAGCACACAACAGCCAATGTGGCTCTAATTGTCCCTTTCAATATCATGCCCCCCTAAGCTCCTTATCCCCACTGATGCTCAAGCTCCATTATTTGAGGTCTGCATAATACTGCTCATCTCTAGACTCTCAATTATAAAACTTATATAAAATGTAATAAAATTGAAATAGCATAGTGGCAACATGGTTTTTTGCTAGGATCCACTGGGTTCTTAAAACCCCTCTCATTGTATACATATAATGAAGACCACCAGAACTATGAAACAGTCACTTAGACCCCAATAATCAAAGAAATGACAGCAATCCCATATTTTTAATATATAAATTTTAAACCTGTAGGGAAACATACTCAGTACATTTAGATATATACCTCTTACAAAAACTTAATAGGTAGATGTCACTGTGGGCAAGTTCTGGAAACAAAAGCAAAGCAAACTAAGCAGTTCTAAGCACAGCTTAGAGCAGAGTGTGAGAAGGGTGTTGTCCATCTTGAGAACCTTGCTAGAGAAAGCCAGCAAGGGATGCCATGGGCTACAAGGGGTGGTGGAGAGGGTTGCCTTAGTTCTGGCAGCTACCGAGACATATTTATCCACTTTTTTCTGTCAAATATGTATATCATGGAACTCTATATATGCCCAAGTACACCGACATCATCAGTATAATTAAAGGAGGAGTTCCACCTTAAGCAACCATCATAGCCCAAACCCTGTGTTCAAGTCCGATGAGCACTGGAAGTGGATCTGACTGAGTAGTGACACTGCCCAGGGCAGAGAAGTAAGAGCAGTAGCTAACTGGCCATACCTTTACTTATAAATCAGTCTGGGGCTATTTCTAAGCTCAACATTCAACAGGATTTAAATAAGCCATTCTAGCAGCATAGGATGCAAACAGGAAACCAAAGGCTCTACAGGATCCACAGGGAATGTGAAGGGACATATTCATAGCATACACATTTAAACTAACGAATAAGACAGAAACTTTAATGTTATGTATACTTCGTCACAATAAAAAGGCTTGGAAGAACATAGAGAAGGATGAACGTGTGTGTGTGTGTGTGTGTGTGTGTGTGTGTGTGTGTATAACAATTAAAAGCAGAGCACACAAAGTTCACACTCAATTGAACTACCAGATAATTTTTTCTCTTCTTTCTGATCTTTATTTTTTTCAGTCTATAGCAAAAGCTACTTTTCTACTTATCATGGCCAAAAAGCATGGCAGTAGGTAGGCAAAGCAGCAGGAACAACTGAAAGCTCACATCTTAAATAAACAACAAATAAAAAGAGGGGACCTTTAAACTTGCAAAGTTTCCAATAATGTGTTCCCTCCACCATTACCCAAAATGGGAACAAGGATTCAAATGCTGGAGACTACTGCCACAGTACTTAAATTTCCCCCATAAAATCATTCTCTGATGGCCAATGCAATGGCAGCCATTCGGCTTAAGTTCAATCCCCAAGACCCACTTGGTAGTAGCAGGAAACGGACTCCTTCAAGCCGTCCTCTCAATCTCCACACACGTGCTACGGAATGCACGAGAAAACACACACGCACATGAAGGCACGCAGGTAGGCACCCAAATAAACAAACAAATTCACAAAAGATTTTAAAACAAACCCTGCACCTGAGGCAACCTCTCCTAGTGCAGACCTAGCTCTCTCCCCAGCTGATGAGACCCAGATAAAGCTCCAAGCTCGCACAGCTGGGGTAGCAGAGGAAGAGTGAGCTAATGTCACCAGGGAGCCTCCAGCAGCACTCTCACAGGAAACTCAGAAGCACCCATTGGCCCTCGGCTGACCCCTGCAGCAAGCATCTTGCTTTCACAAGTGACTTTGAGAGGGAAGCCCTATTCCTAAGAACAGTGTGTGTGTGGGGGGGGGGGGGGCACAGCTAGAAGCTGTTCCCACCCTCCACTGGGCTGCTACTGGAGCATGTCACTGGAATCCACTGGAATCACCAGCCTGCTCATACCAATCCTTCCTATGGAAGAAAAAGAAATCTCTACCTCTTTAAATAATAAGTTCTTGGGTTTACAGCTAAATATCTCAAATATAATCTTAGTTAAGACACACCATCTTCATCATCATAGAAAACAAGGAAACAGAGTCATCTTCATTTATCAAGAATAAATTAATTCACTGCCTCAGTAGTGACACTCAAACCTCCAAATATCAGTATTTGGCAGGAATATCAGTATTAAATCAATATTTACTGATTTAACAATACAGTAAAGCTGAAGAATATAACCTCTTCTTGAGTTGTTGGGTCCCCTAGGACTCTCAAACATTACATTCATACTTCTCTTGGTTACTCTATAAAATTTTCAGGTAAGACCCTATTACTGAAACTATCAGGTGGGTACTAACCTAGAAGGTTCACTCCTACTGGCTAGATTTCACAGTGCTGAAAGGTGCTATGCACACTACCAGTCAAGAAGAGTAATTCTCAGTCTTACCCAACATGACCCCTGTGATCTATAACAACTGTCTTGGCAACATATGCCCACTAGTACAATAATAAATGGCATGAATGCTATAGAAGTAACCACTTTCTGAATGGATTTAAGACCCACTCCATGAGATGGAGTTATCAGAACCAAAACTTTATGACTAGACAAGTTACAGGTCCTAGGAAGGAACCTACTTCCATCATTTTATTAAATGGACATAATATTATAATGATACCTAATGGCTTATTGTTATACCTATAGATTAGTGCATCTCTCAACCCTCATTGAGAAAAGAGAAAAGAGAAGATTCTTCTTGCAGTAGATGAGAATTAACACAGAGACATACAACTGGTCAGCATGCAAAGAATTAAAGTGTGAAATGCTCAGCCCTAGATGGGAAAGCTGTATCACACTCCTTCCCACAAGGCTCTTAGAAAATGGAACAGAAAGATTTTAAGAGCCAGAGATGGTAGTTGACTACAAGTAAACAGTGCTTTCCAAACACAACAGGGAAGCTGCATGTGTGAACTTACAGCAGTTGTTATAGCATGCACAAGGCCTGTGCAACCTCAAACCAGACAAAATCTCAGCACTAGGGAGTGAGGGCAGTAGTCATGAAGTCCCACTCCTAGTGGAAAAGCTATTACCATTTAATAGATGATGGGGAAGGAAGAATCTGTTTTTTTTTTTTTAAAGAGTGTGACTTCTGGTAGGATAACCACACTCCAGGGGAGGCCCACACCCAAGAGTATTTGGGCAACACAAATTAGACTACATAGATTTTTTTCTAAAAGGACAGAAAGTTGGGTGAGTTAAGGAAGTGTGGGTGGATCTGGGAAAAACTGACTGGAGGGGTGAACAAGATCTAAATACATTGTATAAAATTCTTTTAAAAAATAAAATATTTTTAAAAATAGAATAGAGAGATGGCTCAACCTTTAAAGGCTAAGGTTCACAACCAGTAATAACAACAATAACAATGCAGTCTAAGACTGTCAATCAGGAATGTGCAAACTACAAGCTAGTATCTGCCTGTTGAATAAAGTTTTATTGGAACACAGCCATGGCTGCTCATTTGCATACTGTTTATAACCACACTCAGGACAGTTGAGTTGTCACAGAGCTTCCAAAGCCCACAAAGATAAAACTATCTGGTTCTTTCTAGAAAAAAACGGCTGCTAACCCATTATAAAATTTCCTGGCAGTAGACAGTTTAGGAGTATAAGGTAAATTAAAAATTAGTATTAGAAATTGGAAGAAGTTAAATAAAAGCATCTGCATCTTCTCCTTTCTCTGTCTCTGTCTCCACCAAAGTGGAGTCTCCATTCTGCTCCCAGATGGATGGGTCCCTGAGTGCTCCTTATAGAGTACATACAAGGTGAACTCAGCACCAAACCATTCCTGCCACCAGGTCACATGTATGCACACCTACTAAGTAATCTGAAATGAAAAGCCTTACAGATATTTTTAAAAATGCTATCTAAACTTCAGCATAACTTCCACAACATACCTCACCCTATTTCAAATGTAAACTTAAAACATCCTTGGAGGTGACCCGCCAAGTCCTCCTACTTTCCTGTGTTTGACTGAGAAATTGACCTTAGCCTCCATTGAGTAAGGTGCTCACTTGTGTAAGATTCTCTCTATTTCTGCTGCTGGAAAACAGCTAGGACAATAGGGGCAGAATTCAAAGAAAGGCTCTATTCGGCCCATTACCTCCCTCAGTCAGGGAGGCCAGAATGACACTCAGCCCTAGGGCAGTTTAGAAAAACACACGTTTACTCAGTCACTGTGCAACAAAACTGCCCCATCCCTCCCAGCCAATCCATCATGCCCAGATAAAAGAGCAGTCACTATCTCCCCCAAAACGCTTTTAAGGAATGTTCTGACTACATTCCTTCAAATACACACACCATAAAAGTCTCAAACTTTGTCCCTGTAGAGCCAGGCTATAGGACTAAAGAGACCAGTCTGAATCACAGCCAGTGCCATTACTGCAAGTCCATCTGTGTTTTCTCACACACATAGACACACAGTGAAGAGTCAAGACAGAGGGTAAAGTCGTTCCTTGTCTAGGACATGCTGTGTTTGTGGGGCTTCTCCTGTAGGGACTGAATGCCTGCCAATAAGCCCTGAGGTAGATGTAATGGAACATGAACTTGGAATTCTAGCACAGCTGTCCTTTAAAGTCAGATCAGAAAGGGAAATGAGTATTACACCTGTCCTTCCAAGTCGCCATTCCTGACCAAGAAAACCCTAATCCTAGGCCCAAGATCCTGGCTGCAAACACATGAACACCTCAGGCTCCCTTAAGATACAGAGGTACATGAGTAGAGTAAGCCTCTTACAGATGCCAAGTGTCTACATGCAGTAAGTAGTACAGTGTCCTAAAAGAAAAGAGTCCTATCAATCAAGTTACCTGTTGTCTTAGTCGGGGTTTCTATTCCTGCACAAACATCATGACCAAGAAGCAAATTGGGGAGGAAAGGGTTTACTCAGCTTATACTTCTGCATTGCTGTTCATCACAAAAGGAAGTCAGGACTGGAACTCAAGCAGGTCAGGAAGCAGGAGCTGATGCAGAGGCCATGGAGGGATGTTTCTTGCTGTCTTGCTTCCCCTGGCTTATTCAGCCTGCTCTCTTATAGAACCCAAGAGTACTAGCCAGGGATGGTACCACCCACAAGGGGCCCTCCCCCCTTGATCACTAGTTGAGAAAATGCCTCAGAGCTGGATCTCAA